>NC_140245.1:4193475-4223475 GCF_949987555.1 Borostomias antarcticus
TTCCAGGAGAAGGAGGCAGTCTTAAGATGGGCCAGACAAAACAAGATGGATTACGGCGGAACGGAGTTAAGGGTGTATCCTGACATCAGCGCCTCTCTAGCTAAGAAGCGGTCTGCGTTCAACCCAGTCAAGGGCGCTCTCTATCAAAAAGGAATAAAATTCCGCCTGCTCCATCCAGCCCGTCTCCAGGTCTCGTACAAGAACGAGGAACACTACTTTGACTCCCCGCAAAGCGCTCAAGACTTTTACAACCGGCGCGTCGCCTCCACTGGCTAGTGGATCGCCTACGGATCAACGAGCACCGGCCTTGCCTGGACTGAATGCGCGGCTGCTGGATACCCGTGACAGCCACGGGGAAGTTGAACCTTAGAGACATTGTTTTTGTTGTTTTTTTGGTTCGTTTTTCTCTCTTCTCTTATTCGTTTCAACTCAATAACATGGTAGCCTTTTTTTTTTGTTTTATGGAAACGATTGAGGTATGTTTATTTTTCAGGTAGGCTACTGCATTATAATTGTGGGCCAACAGGGCTTGTGCACTGGACTTATTGTCTTAACCTCCCATACTTTATTAGCTGAATTGAATTTCCTTTAAGAATAGGGAAAAAAATCAAATAACTTTAATCACTTAATTATAAGAAGTGAAGGGGAGGATATACATATGTAGGAGAGGGGAGGAGAAACGGAGAGAAAAAAAAAAATAATTAAAAAATAATAATAATCATAATTCTAACTTGGGGGTAACATCTATGGCCCATAGTGTGGGTGGGTAGTCCATCTACTCCATCTATATTTACCATTTTGTTGCGCTGTCTAGGTTCTACCTTACTATTGCGCTGTTTAGACCTACTTTAAGTTATGTTGTATGGAGTGCAGTTGGCATTGAGTTGCACGATACTTTATGCCACAGACAGGTTTGTAGGGATAGGAGCCCTACATGCTGAGTTACGTTAGAGAAGCTAATAGGTCTATGTCATACGGAAGTGACACAGTTTCTGGAGTCCTGCTGCTTGTTCTCGTTCCTAGAACAAGCCTAGGAGTGTGTGAGTATGTTTATACGCTCTCTGTTCTGAGAGCTTTGTTTAGGGGGGGTTTATATGTTAGGTCCTACTACTACATGTCTGCTTTTATATCTCATTTTTATTTTATTCATCACCTTACTTCAAGAAGGCCCTCTTCATACAACATTATGCACAATATTGGCTATGGCTAATGCAATGGGAAATAGTGGAGCTTGTCTGAGATTTGTTTCGTGGAATGTTAAGGGGATCAATGGCCCAGTCAAAAGAGGTAGAATTTTCTCTCACTTAAAACACCTTAAAACTGACATTGCTTTTCTACAAGAGACTCATCTGACCACCAAAGACCATCATAGACTCAAGGCTCAGTGGGTTGGCCAAACCTTTCACTCTAATTTTAGTAGCAAAGCAAGGGGTACAGCCATCTTAGTGCATAAGAAATTACAGTTTAGCCCAACCAATGTTGTAGCTGATCCTCATGGACGTTTTTTGATAGTCACAGGTTCTCTCAGTAGTGTCACAGTTGTTCTTTTAAATCTCTACGCACCTAACTGGGATGATGAAGCATTTGTTGGGAAGGTAATATCACTCCTACCAGATCTGAACTCTCACCACTTGATATTGGGCGGTGACCTTAATTGCACAATGAATCCGTTACTAGACAAATCCAGCCCAAAACGAGATGCCCCTTCAAAAATGGCCAAGGCCTTTTCATCATTTCTGAGTCAGACGGGATGTGTGGACCCATGGCGTTCTCTCTATCCCACAACAAAACAGTTTTCTTTTTACTCCCATGTTCATAAAACATTTTCGCGAATTGATTACTTTTTTATAGATAGCTACTTTCTCCCCTCTGTCGCAAGCACAGAATATTCAACCATAGTATTATCGGATCATGCACCATTGTTACTTGACCTCTCTTTCACACTCTTAAGAAAGACACGCCCTCCCTGGAGATTGAACTGTTCACTGCTAAAGGATGAGGGGTTCTGTGGAATGATCTCTAGGGTGATCGATGATTTCTTAATAACCAATACTTCTGACCATGTTTCTCCGTCTCTTCTTTGGGAGACTTTAAAGGTGGTAGTTCGAGGAGAGATTATATCGTATTCGGCGAGCCAAAACAAACTGAGAAAACAAAAACAGGAACATCTTTTGAGTAGTATAGCAGATCTAGACAGTAAACTGTCAATATCCCCATCCCCTGAATTAGAGAAGGATAGACAAAATCTACAGATGGACTATAACCTGCTCTCAACGGAGGAAACTGAGAAGTTAATTTTAAGATCGCGTGGATTATTTTATGAGCATGGGGAGAAGGCGGGCCGCCTTCTGGCGCACCAAATTAAGATCAATTCGGCCTCCCATCAAATTAAACAGATTAGGACCCCTTCAGACGAACTCACAGTAATTCCGTCGGTTATTAATGACACATTTAAAACATTTTACTCTGGGCTGTATGCCTCGCAATCCCCAGCTGATAATGCGGACAGGGCAACATTTTTTGATGGTTTGGAATTCCCCTCCGTTACACCTGCTCAAGTGAGTGTGATGGATCAACCTTTAAAACCTAATGAAATTGCGGATTCGATCAAGCTAATACAAAGTGGCAAGGCCCCCGGCCCAGACGGCTATCCAATAGAGTTTTATAAAAAATTTAGTGGTAAATTAACCCCCCTCCTTTTAAGAATGTTCAGTGACTCCCTAGACCGTGGTGCGTTGCCCCAAACACTTACAGAAGCTTCGATAACTTTACTCTTGAAGCCAGGCAAGGATAGTTCTGATTGTAGCTCCTATCGCCCCATCTCGCTCTTGAATACAGACTATAAGATCCTAGCCAAAACGCTAGCTGCGCGACTTGAAGTGATTGTGCCAGACATTATATCATTAGATCAAACTGGGTTTATGAAAAACCGACACTCCTTCTCTAACATTCGCCGCCTTCTAAACGTTCTTCTATCCCCTGCGTCTGATGAGACACCAGAGGTGGTGGTCTCTTTGGATGCAGAAAAGGCATTCGATAGGGTGGAGTGGGGGTATTTGTTTGAGGTCCTTGAGAGATTTGCCATCGGTCCCAAGTTTGTGTCCTGGATAACATTATTATATTCTTCACCTAGGGCTTCAGTGAATACTAATGGGATGAACTCCCAATATTTCACTCTAGGTAGAGGAACTCGCCAGGGGTGTCCATTAAGCCCGTTATTATTTGCTATAGCAATTGAGCCGTTATCAATCGCACTTAAATCGGCAAGCTTCAGGCGTGGAATTATCAGACATGGCTCAGAACACATACTTTCATTGTACGCGGATGATTTATTGTTGCTTGTCTCGGATCCCATGACTACGATTCCACAAATAGTTGAATTATTGAATAGATTTGGAACCTTTTCAGGTTATAAATTGAACTATTCTAAGAGCGAATGCTTTCCTGTGAACAATTTAGCCCTTCGGATCACTGAAGGTAGCTTCCCATTTAAACTGTCGATGAATACATTTAAATATCTAGGTGTGAATATCTGTCGAAAATTGTCAGATCTTTACAAGGACAACTTCCCGCCCCTGATCGAAAGGCTTAAAGTAGACCTGGAAAGGTGGAATAGGTTGCATCTAACAATTGCTGGGAGGGTCAATTGCATAAAAATGAACGTGCTTCCCCGTTTTTTGTACCTTTTTCAGTGTCTGCCTGTCTTCTTACCCAAGTCATTTTTTTGTACGATTAATTCATTGATCTCCTCTTTCATATGGCAAGGCAAGACTCCCAGGATCAAGAGAGAGTTCCTACAAAGGCATAGATCTGATGGTGGATTGGCGTTGCCTCACATACAAAACTATTACTGGGCAGCCAACATCCACAAAATGATTCTATGGGTCAGAGAACCAACACTAAGTTGGTGTGAACTTGAAGCCAAATCCTGCCCGTCTACCTCTCTTTTGGCGTTGCTTTCGTCTCAACTGCCCATTCGACCTACTCAATTCTCCAACAATCCAATTGTTGTTTCAAGTTTAAGAATATGGTACCAATTTAGACGTGCTTATGGATACCAAGGGCCATCTATTAATAGCCCCATTTGCAAGAACCATCTCTTCCTACCTCCCTATACTGATATAGCATTTTCTATGTGGCAGGGGTTAGGGCTTGTCAGACTAAAAGACCTGTATATAAATAATGTTTTTTGTAGCTTCAGTCAATTGTGTGAAAAATTTAGTCTCCCCAAAACACAGCTATTCCGGTACTTCCAGGTACGTAACTGGGCCAAACTGAATAACCCCTCTTTCCCCAATAGACCCCCTGACTCGGTAGTTGATTTAATTTTAGACATCCCCACGTCCCAAAAAGGTCTTGTTTCCAAAATATACACCTTGATTTCCCCTCTCACAGGAAACTCTCTAGATAAAATTAAACTGGCTTGGGAAGATGAACTCGGTCAAGATATAGATGAAGGTGTATGGGATCGAGCACTGGCTCGGGTGAATAACAGCACATCTTGCGCCAGGCTCAGTTTGATACAATTTAAGGTTGTCCATCGTATTTATTATACCAACTCTAGATTATCTAAAATATACCCCAATGTCACGGATGCCTGTAATAGATGTCGTATGTCTCCCGCAGATATGACACACATGTTTTGGTCCTGCCCTCACCTACGGAGCTATTGGGCAAATATTTTCAAACACCTTGCTGAGGCCTTGGGTGTGGTGCTGAAACCGTGTGCGGAAACTGCCATTTTTGGGGTATTACCAGACCATCAAATAACTACTAGGAGGAACACTTCTGACAGCATTGCCTTCGCATCACTATTGGCACGTAGAAGAATATTGTTAGATTGGAAATCTTCATATGCCCCCAAAGCTGCTCTGTGGCTCAAAGACCTCATGATGTTCTTACACTTGGAGAAAATTAAGTATGACCTGAGGGGATCACCAGGGAAATTTGAATCTGTATGGGGCCCTGTGACTAATTACATGACTAACCTAAAGACGCTACAGGACAATTAAGGTACTCATTCTAATGTCCAATTTGATGATGACACTGAACACTGCAAGCTACCTACAGGGCTGTTTCGCTTTTTCTGTAACACTGAATGATGTTTCCACTACATTGAGGAAGGGCTGTTGCTTCTGTCTTTGATTTCTTTTTTTTGTGTCTTTTTTCTTTTATGATGTGTGATGGTGAATAATTGTGCTTTGTTTCGATGCCTGTTTTCAATGTAAATGTATTAGAAATTGTGTGTAGGACCGGGGTGGGGTGGGGTGGGGTGGGGGGGGGGAGAAAAAGGGGAAAAATGTGGACCCTGAATGTACATTGATTTTCAAAGACCTGTTATTCAATAAAAATATATATAAAAAAAAAAAAAATCACCTTTATTTATCCAGGGGAACCCATTGAAAGTGATTGAAAGGGCCCTGGCTACACAGCATTAAAAAAAAAATATATATATATATATATATAAATATATATATATATATATATATATACAAAAGTCAAGATAATTTACAAACAAACAACAACATTCACAGAAGGCAACATTATTTAAACACACACAAGACTTGGCTTTATAGTTTAAGACTAGACTAAGGCATCCATTTTGAACGATTCCTGTTTTTAAATGATAACGTTTCATCTATGAAAATACCCAGATATTTAAAGGAGGACACTCTTTCAATGGCAGTACCATCCAAAGAGCAGATGTTTGCCTCAGTATCCTGCAGTGCATGCTATCTAGTGAATAGCATATTTTGTTTTTGCAGCATTCAGGACAAGTTTAAGCTCTAGTAGTGAGCGCTGGAAGGAGTTGAACGCTCTCTGCAGAGCAGACAGTGCTTCCCCTTGTGATGGAGCAAATGTGTAAGGAACTGTATCGTCTGCATAGTAGACAACCTGAGGAGGCAATGATTATGTTATTTATGTAGGCCTATAAAATGAAGAGTAAGGGTGTGTGTCCACCGGGGAGCTGTATTTTAGAGCTGGCGCTGTTTTCTCATTGTTTACAATGAGTAATGAGCTCTAGGGTGCTATAGAGACGAGAGCTGTGTTCCAAGCGCTTTTTAGCGCTACACCGCCATGAGCTCTAGGCTTTTTTTGCAGTTGAAAAAAGTTTAACTTTTTGGGCTAGAGCTCAGGCTGTAAACGTAAACTTCTGACAATGACAACGGTCAGTTTTTGGCAAAACCGCAGAGACAGCGAACATTAGCACTAGCTAACATTAGCTAGCTATCTTAACTTGGCTAGTTAATCTGCAGTCTGCAAAAACACGACACTTGTTGCTAACGTAGCTGTAAAACATCGGTAGCCTAGCCAGCTCTAAACTCCAGCTTCAGTGCGCTCTAAGCAGCTGTAAGCTTGGCACTTTTCAGCTACTGTACTGTACATACAGCTTGTTTGTGGACACACAGCCTAAGGGCCCTAAGACAGAACCCTGTGGCACACCTTTAGTGACCTCCAGAGGCGTAGATTGAAAAGACTCAGCAACAATACATTGTGTCCTACTCAAGAGATCATTTTCAAACCAGTGGCAGGCGTTTTGATCCAGGTCGACTGAGGCCAGACTTTCTAGCAAAAATCGGTGGTCCACTGTATCAAATGCCTTTGAGAGATCAATGAATATGGCAGCACAGTGCTGACCACTGTCCAGAGCACAAACAATATAATTTATCACAAGGGATGCTGCTGAGACAGTGCTGTGCCCAGATCTAAAACCAGATTGATAAGTATTTAGAATGCAATTGCTGCTCTGGAAAGAGTTAAGCTGGACGTTCACCAACGACTCAAGGGTCTTGGCTTGACGAGATAGCTTGGAAATTGGACGGTAATTATCTAGGTCTCTGCAGTCTCCCCCTTTATGTTAAAAAAATAGTTTTCCAGGTTTTTGGAACTCCTGAGCTAAGTGAAAGATTAAAAATTTGTGTTATGGGCCTAGCTATAACTGAGGCCCTCAGTAGGCCTGGATTCAGAAGATCAGAACCTGTAGATCTTTGGGGGTCTATCTTCAGTAGGGAGTCACCCACTTTTGATTCAGATAATGTATTAAAAGATCAACTACAGGGGCTTATGTCAATTGGGAGCCAGGAGCTGGATTGCTTGACTCATTCTGGTTATCCTGTCCTAGCCAGTAAGCAATAATAGCTTTACAGTATAACAACCTGTGCCTGCCTGTACCTGCTTGTTGGACTGCCTGCCTGTCTGCTATCGCTTGTGTGTTTACTTGTCTGTTTGAATGCCTGCCTGTCTGCTATCGCCAGTGTGTGTAGTTGTCTGTTTGAATGCCTGCCTCAGCAAATTTCATTGCTCACTTTTTATCTCCTTCCCATTTATCAACCCCTAATCTTGCTCCAGCACCTGCGTGCCCTTGCCCCTGTACGTATGAGCCTGCGACGGATGGGTGTGTGTGATGCCAGAGGAAAGTGTGTGTGTGTGTGTGTGTGTGTGTGTGTGTGTGTGTGTGTGTGTGTGTGTGTGTGTGTGTGTGTGTGTATGTGTGTGTGTGTGTGTGTGTGTGTTTGAACGGCCCAGGCCAGCATGTGGATGATAACTTCGGCAAAGTTCTTCAGGGCCAGAGTTTCTAATGTCAGGACATTGCTACTATGTTAGTGAGATGTTTGAGCCTAATGTCAGGACATTGCTACTATGTTAGTGAGATGTTTGGGCCTAATGTCAGGACATTGCTACTATGTTAGTGAGATGTTTGGGCCTAATGTCAGGACATTGCTACTATGCTAGTGAGATGTTTGTGCCTAATGTCAGGACATTGCTACTATACTAGTGAGATGTTTGAGCCTAATGTCAGGACATTGCTACTATGTTAGTGAGATGTTTGGGGCTAATGTCAGGACATTGCTACTATGCTAGTGAGATGTTTGGGCCTAATGTCAGGACATTGCTACTATGCTAGTGAGATGTTTGAGCCTAATGTCAGGACATTGCTACTATGTTAGTGAGATGTTTGAGCCTAATGTCAGGACATTGCTACTATGTTAGTGAGATGTTTGAGCCTAATGTCAGGACATTGCTACTATGCTAGTGAGATGTTTGGGGCTAATGTGAGGACATTGCTACTATGTTAGTGAGATGTTTGTGGCTAATGTGAGGACATTGCTACTATGTTAGTGAGATGTTTGAGCCTAATGTCAGGACATTGCTACTATGTTAGTGAGATGTTTGTGGCTAATGTCAGGACATTGCTACTATGCTAGTGAGATGTTTGTGGCTAATGTCAGGACATTGCTACTATGTTAGTGAGATGTTTGGGGCTAATGTGAGGACATTGCTACTATGTTAGTGAGATGTTTGTGCCTAATGTCAGGACATTGCTACTATACTAGTGAGATGTTTGAGCCTAATGTCAGGACATTGCTACTATGTTAGTGAGATGTTTGGGCCTAATGTCAGGACATTGCTACTATGTTAGTGAGATGTTTGGGCCTAATGTCAGGACATTGCTACTATGTTAGTGAGATGTTTGGGCCTAATGTCAGGACATTGCTACTATGCTAGTGAGATGTTTGTGCCTAATGTCAGGACATTGCTACTATACTAGTGAGATGTTTGAGCCTAATGTCAGGACATTGCTACTATGTTAGTGAGATGTTTGTGGCTAATGTCAGGACATTGCTTCTATGCTAGTGAGATGTTTGTGGCTAATGTCAGGACATTGCTACTATGTTAGTGAGATGTTTGGGGCTAATGTGAGGACATTGCTACTATGCTAGTGAGATGTTTGTGCCTAATGTCAGGACATTGCTACTATACTAGTGAGATGTTTGAGCCTAATGTCAGGACATTGCTACTATGTTAGTGAGATGTTTGGGGCTAATGTCAGGACATTGCTACTATGTTAGTGAGATGTTTGGGCCTAATGTCAGGACATTGCTACTATGTTAGTGAGATGTTTGGGCCTAATGTCAGGACATTGCTACTATGTTAGTGAGATGTTTGTGGCTAATGTGAGGACATTGCTACTATGTTAGTGAGATGTTTGAGCCTAATGTCAGGACATTGCTACTATGCTAGTGAGATGTTTGGGGCTAATGTGAGGACATTGCTACTATGTTAGTGAGATGTTTGGGCCTAATGTCAGGACATTGCTACTATGTTAGTGAGATGTTTGGGGCTAATGTGAGGACATTGCTACTATGCTAGTGAGATGTTTGGGGCTAATGTCAGGACATTGCTACTATGCTAGTGAGATGTTTGGGGCTAATGTGAGGACATTGCTACTATGCTAGTGAGATGTTTGGGGCTAATGTGAGGACATTGCTACTATGCTAGTGAGATGTGTGGGGCCTACCATGCTTGTAAGGACTCTTTGACCCTCTGGATAGTGAGATGTTTATAGCTCATTACTAATCCACCCGATACGATACTACCCATGGATCACTTTATAGACTGCTCATCACACCGCTCATGGTCAAGTTAAGATAGAGAGAATGCAAGCGTTGGGGTGTGCGCATATGTATCTGCGTTTGTGTGTGTGTGTGTGTGTGTGTGTGCGTGTGACTGTGTGTGTGTGTGTATGAGTGTGTGCGTGCATGTTCATGTGTGTGTAGGTGTATGTGTTTCTGTGTGTGTGTATGGGGGGGGGGTGTATGTGTTTGTGTGTTTGTCTATGTGTGTGTGTGTAAGTATGCGTTTCTGTGTGTTTGTGTGTGTGCGCGTGTGTGTGTGCATGCATGTATGTGTGTGTGCGTGTGTGTATGTGCGTGCGTGTGTGTGCTACTCACTAGTTCTGGCTGTGCCGTCTCCTGAGCCCTGACATCCGTCCTCATCATCACAGTCTCCGCTGGCGGCGTCCTCAGAGTCCCCGCTGGCCAGGCCCTCCCAGGCCTCCCGCTGCCCCAGCTCTGGCATGCTCTCCTGGACCTCCTGGAGGACATGTCATTACACAGTTATACACAACAACAACAACACCAACAACAACAAAAGTCACAACAACAGCCACAACAACAGCACAGCAGCCTCAGAGCTGACAGTGTTGCAATTGGGACCCATCCCAGATGATTTGGCAAAGTAACAAATTGTCCTACAGAGAAAGTTATACATGATTTACTTAGGAAGAACAAACAAAACAAAACAAATGCTAAAGGTTATTCCAGTCGTCTGTTAAGAGACGATGATATATGCTGATCAATGGTAAGATACTGAAGAGTCAATGGAACCATTCCTCTACCTCTCCACATACAGTAACATCCCTCAGAGCCCAACCCATTACAAGTGAGAAGTGCTTGATATTAGCGTATTAGCATTCTAGCTTTGGCTCAACCCGCCCCCCCCCACCAGGGTCACCCTGACATCCCAGCGTGCGTCGGCGGCGCCGTGGGATCGGTGATCTCCCGGTGACAGCTTCCCTCCTCTGTGTAAAACACCAGCTGATGATAACATCAGCCGCCTGCACGCTCCCACGCGTCGGCCCCCGGGGCCTCTGACGGCATATCAAGACTAATGTCAACAGACGCCCGCGACGTGACAGCGAGCGATCGGGCCGGCAAGGACGGGTGACAGCGAGTGGCGAGTGATGGAGAGTGCCACCAGTGATAGCCTGGCGCGGACCATCGGAGCGTGACCAAATTATTAAAAATGAAACGCGAGGTGGATAAGAGGAGGAGGGGGGTTACAGGTCCTTCAGAAAACAACACAGAAAACTTCTTCCAGATGGGGATTGAGGTTGTGTAAAACTGAACTGAACTCTTTGTCAAACTTTTGTTTGTGGGGAAATATTTGAGCGGCGATGTCGGAGGGGAGGTCGGAGTCGGACCCGATACGCGGCCATCTTGTTTTTCTCTCTTGCAGCTGAGAGGCTTCACCGATTCTCCTCGCGCCAACGTCATGGCGTCCTTCAAAGGAACCTTTCCCCGGCCGCGTGGCGCGATATCCGCCGCTTCAAACGTGTCCGCCGCCCGCTGCGCGGCGCTGCCGTTCGAGTCGGCGCGGGGTGACGACTCCGCATGTCATGAAAAAAACATCAGAGCACTTCGACTTTCTCATTTCTTTCATCGTCACTGGACCTTCTTTCAGTTTATACCAAATCTCCTGGTGAGCACCTTGAACTGGCCTGGAAGGAACATGAAAGGCTACTGCTGCTGATCGTGACAAAGGCTGCATATCAAACGAGTTATACCATATCATTGGATCTTCCCTCCTAGCATGGGGCCACCTAATTGGCCCTCCTGCTGGCACTGCAAGGAAGAGATTCTTCTCTCATCAAGGAACTCTTTGTTCAGACCCAGCATGGCTGAGGTAGAGAGGTTTCCTGAAACAGCTACAAAAGAGTCTTTGGAGAATAAAGGTAACGGATGGGGTTTACTCGGAGAATACCCAGACACGGGTGCACATTACACATTCATAAGAGCTGAATCACCGGGCAAGGGCGCAGGTGACCTTGGTAAGCAGGTGGTCCAATTACAAAGCTGAAGAGCTTAGCCTGAGTTGACACAAATCCAGGGAGGCAGCCTCTTCCTAGCCCCAGACACTGCCCCCTTTGTCACTCACGGTGACATTTTGACTGTGTCAGGGTTGTCAATACGCCCGGTTTTCCTTCAGACGTTCGGGGAACGTGATGTCAAAATGTGTCAAACATATCTGCGCGTACTTTACATCGTCCACTGTCTAGAACACTCTGGACCAAGAGTCAAGCATTTTGGATGCAGGTGGATGAGCAGGTAGAGGTGGACGCTGGAATGGGAGAGAGAGGGAGATGGGAGCCTTGAATCCACAAACACGTGGATGACACCACGCGCGTCCAGCAAAGAGATAACCCACATGGCTCCGTTGCTGTCTCACACATGAGTCTTTCATTCTACAAAGCAAATGTTAGTCTTTCATTATGCATTCAGCAGCGGCGACAGTTGGCCTAGAGTCAATCTGCACTCTCCCTGTGGACTTGTATTCATAGGAAATCAACTGTAGCCAATACAAAAACTAAACTGGACTAGAGTGACACTTCTGAGGGTGAAGTCAAGACATTATTAGTAGAGTTATTTATGATGCAGCCAGCTTCATGGCTCACTCATAATCCACAGTAGACCTGGTGAACAATACATTCTATGGGTATATTGGTTTCAACTTACTCTGGGATTAAACAAATGGCTTCCAGTCCCAACTTTAACAAACACACCTCTGTTACTTTCAAATACTTTCATTCAATTGATCTCCCTCTCACTCTAGGTCGTCCTCGGATGAGCCCGACATCAGAGCTTTGAGTCCCGCGTTTTTCCTGAGTACGCCCACGTACGTTAGCGTGGGACGCCCCTTGTGATCGATGCTCTTGTGTCGGCTCCCACATCACCAGTTTGCTGTCTGGATGCTCCTGGTGTCTCTGGCAGAGACCAGCCAGCCTCATTCTCCTGACTGCAATTTTCTCACTCATCCTTGGTAACCCCCCGTACACACTTGTTAGTAACATGATCGCCCTTGTTGATGTTAAGTAGGCTACTGCACGCAGCATTCTGGTGTAGCACCCATCTAGAGACTTCAACAGGATGGGCATCAGGCTTCAGGCTTCAGATTTAATTGATGTAATTGTCTGATATAGCTGCATACAGTACCGTAACACAATACAGTATACTACATTATATACTACAGTATACAGTGGCAGGCCTACAGGAAGCACAACACTTAAGGTAGTTAGTCATACACACCGAAACTATACAAAGGCCGGCTCTTCAATGTAGGACATGACGCCCTGATGTAGCTACTGTACCCTACTGTCTTCGACTACACATGCTCAGACTAAGCATGTACAGTGAGTGCCTCTCAGATCCACAGCCCATCATGCCTGTTCTAGCATGTGATTCCTACCAGACTCTTGGCCTCTGATCATGCGACAGTATACGTTGATATGGACATGTGATACCCGCTGATAGAACAGGCTGTTGACAGACTCTTTCTCGTCCTGCCGTTTCGAGGCCAGGTTGACGGAGCTTTTTGTCGTGTGGTTTTAGAATCGGGTGCCGGCTACACGGATAGCTGCAGGCTCCAAAACCATAATAGACCTGGACAATAGCTGCTTCCTGCCACTGCATAGAGCACATGTTCACCTGGAATATCAACAACGCAGCGTCACGTGCGCCCCCACGCTTCTCGGAGAGTCCCGCTGCAACGTAGACGGGTCGAGAAAGAGAGAACAGATAGGAGAGAACAGATAGGAGAGAGGAGGAACGGAAAGAGGATTCCAGGAAGGGTGGGGTGGAGGGCTGTAGGGAGTTAAAGGGAGTAAGATGGATAGGAGACAGGGACTTGGAGGGACAGGGGGCTAGGGGGAGGGAGGGAGGGAGGGAGGGAAGGAGGGATGGAGAGGGAGATTAAGAAAGGAAGGGATAGTGAGGATGTAAGGAAGAAAAAGAAAGATAGATAGAGGGGATTTGAGGGAGGAAGGGAGAGAGGGGATTTGAGGGAGGAAGGGAGAGAGAGAGAGACTACACATCCTTGTCTGGAGTCGTGATAAACCCATTAACCTTTTGATTATGCAAAATAAAGTAACCAAACGAAACAGCTAATTTAATAACCATATTCATGAGTTCACCAGCTCGACGGCAGTCCACACCAGAGCTCAGTGACATGGCGTCGCGGGCCAGATAACCCGCTGGGGTATTAATTTAGATTGTGTTCAGGGGAAGATAAACCAAACGCTGTTGGGCTCAGCCGTCTTAAGCTCATTCATTAAAGGAGAGAGCCAATTAAACGGCATCAGCATGGAAACTGTGGTCACGGGGCGTAGCGTTGCTCACTGGCCGCCGCCCAAACTAGTGTGTTTGTTTGTTTGTTATTTTGTTTGTTTGTTTGTTTGTTTGTTTGGATTGCACTGGGGTCGCAGAGTGCTGGACCTTGTTGAACTTTTCCAGCAGCATCGGAGGAACACATGGACAATATTCTTCGTTTGTCGTTTGGGTCAGTTGTTGCTTTGCTCTACTGGGCCAGGGGGGCTCTCCTTTTACCAGCCCGAGCCTGGGTGATGGGGTCACCCGGGCTATATATCCAGGCACACCTCCAGGAGCCATGTCACCGTTTTGTCATCCACAACCGTCAGGCCACGCAATCCGTCAGGTGTCCGGATATATCGGACAGTCCTGGATGACGTGGTCTGCGGTTTGTTCCTCGGCGCCACACTCGCACACCGCACGGGATGCCAAGCCCCATCTGTGCAGTGATGAGCGGAAGCGTCCGACGCCGGCCCAGAGACAATTAAGCCTCACCCACGCCGGTCTGGGTAAGTCCATCCCGGTACGGCAAGGACCGGCGGCCAGGATAAAATCACAGAGTCTGGAGGTGTTTGCCTCCCACTCCGCACGCCAGGTGTGGTCCCCCCATCCTGCCTCGCTGATGCTAAGATCTCTGCGTTGCTGCAGGAGATCCCGTGCGGCAGGAACAAAAGCGTCTCTCGACTTGAGACTCCGGGGAGGCTCTGCTGTTGCAGTGAGCCTGTTGTGGAGCAGATGGTTAGGCTCTACAGCCCGGCAGGCGAGACGTGCTGTGGTTCCTGTGTGGCGGAGGCCTGCAAAGATAGGAAGGTTGTCCACAGATGTGGGATGCAGGCATCCTGTCACGATGTGCAAGGCTTTGTTGATAGGCGATCAATGATGCGGGTGTGAGTGCTGCGAAACCACACCGGTGCGCAATATTCACTGGTGGAGTAGACCAGAGCTAGGGCTGCTGTACGCAGTGTTTTTGCGCCGGCGCCCCAGCCTGATCGGGCCAGTCACCTCATCAATACCACACGAGCTGTTGACTTCTTGCGCAATGGTGAAACAAGAGTGACCTGTCCAGTGTCACGCCAAGATAGGTTGGTTCGGTGCAGCATAGCAGGAGTGTTCCATCGATGTGCATGTCGGAGCTCACGTTTGGCTTCCTTGTTGTTAAGGTGGAAGGCCACCGACACCATCTTTGCCTCGCTGAGCTTCAATCTCCATTTCCAGTGGTATGCCGCTAGTGTCTGCATGTCCTGGCTCAGGGTCTCCTCCACGGCCTGCCAGTCTCCAGCGGAGTACACCAGCGCGAGGTCGTCTGCGTAGGCGTACTTCCTGGAGACTGTGATCGGCAGGTCATAGGTGTAGATGTTATAGAGGAAGGGGGCCAGGACAGATCCCTGGGGGACGCCGGGATGGTATTCAAATATGGACGGTATTCAAACATGATATCTAGAGGGCTAGGATAATGTCTACCGTGGACAGTCCCTCCCTGCGTCTGGAGGGTGAGCACTGGTTTGAGGAAGGGGGGGGGGGGGGGGGGGGCGTTCCACTGGGACAGGGAGGAGGGGGAAAGAAGGTGTTACAACCACAACACACTTCAGAAGAGGTGGGGCAAAGCTGCATCCTCACGATCAGCCACGCTGCAAGGTGCACCCGTCAAGGAGCAGAGAGAGAGAGAGAGAGGGAACACAATACCCTCCATTACTTAAAACAGGCAGGACACTAATCAGCTATTTTGGACCAGAAACTGACTTCGTTTTTCTGTAGAGGAGTAAACTTTACTATTTTCCATATATAAAGATAAAAATTGTCATTCCAACATAAATTAGTTATATGCCACAATCCTAGCTGATAGCAGATGTAGTTTGCCATCCGAGTTCCAAATCAAATCCACAAGGTTTGTCACACTGCAATATTAATAGAAAGTTTTCCATTTACAGTAATCCACTGTCACATTCTAAAGGGTAAAAACATTTCTTGTCACACATAATATGCTGTTACCTGAGACTCTGACAGCCTACTTGTCATGAAGACTCTGACAGCTTACCGCTTACCTGCAATATTTGATTTCTTATTGTGTCCACTTCATCTATAAAACAGTTATTGAAATAGTTGGCTGTGTCTTGAGGCTTGGTGATAAATATACGGTACCTTCAGATTCAATGAATGGGGGGGGAGGTTCTCCCTTCATCTTTACCCATTACTTCATTAAGGGCTCTCCATAACTTTTTACTGTCACGTTTCATTTCCTCAATATTGCATTAATATTGCTTTCTGCTTTTTTGCTTGCTTTTTCTGTTTTTCTGTAATTATGTTTCTCGGTGAGCGACAGGCCTTCCAGTCAGCTGTTACTAGATGTGATGGCTTTTTTCAGTTGGTCTCTTTCTGTCATAGTTTAGTGGATCTGACAGTTCATTTCCTAATAGAAGCATGTTTATCACAAATAGATAAGAAAGGTTTTGCAAATAATTGTAAGGCAGCCTCAGTATCAGAAATTTCAACCATCCTGTCCCATTGTGTCTCATTGACGTCTTCAAAAAATGTACTATCACAAAAAATGCTTATATATTATTTTATATTATATTTAGCTTTAGGTAATCTGATTATGGCTTAATCTATCATAGGCTGAGTTTTATTAACTGTACAGTGTTTTTATATATTCTATGATTGAGTCACCCAACCCAGCAGAGTGATGCAGCACAGGGTGGACCAGCACAGCACAGGGCTGGGAAGCAAAGTGTTAGAATTGTATTTAAAGAAGAATACTTTAATTTCAAAGATAGATCATTAAAGTCTTGATATTTGATATTTATGAAGCTGTATTAAGCACCACCATCACTGATGCCCCTGTCCGCACCCATGTGCACCCGTGCCAACCCTGCTAACACAGGGCCCCATAACAAATCCCAATTTAACCCCTAGTTATGATCACTAAAGCCTGCTGGTATTGATAAAGCCTTTGAACATAATTCCACAGAGCTAGTGAAAAGATGATCTATGCCAAGGAAGGGGGCATGCATACACACCTGATATTAACTCTTGTAGCTGAATTCACAATCTGGGATAGGTTGCAAACCATCGCTGCATCACTCAACTTTTCTTTCAGTGTGCATGTATTGGAGAAGTGCGCATACGCAGTTACGGGGACTTTCTCAGCAACGCCTGTCATTATGAAAAGAGTCAACATGAAATAAATAAATGTGACATTATGAAATAAAGTGTCCTTCGGAAAAGTACCATTATGAAATAAATAAAAAGTGCAATTTGAAAATAAAATGTGAAATAAGAAATAAAACATACATTATGAAATACTATTTTATATTAATTGTTTGCATTTTATTTAATTATTTAGCAATTTCACAATTTATCTATTTATTTATTTATTTATATTCCTGTATTTATACATATGATTATTTATATAATGAAGGGATATTTATTTATTTAATATTGGCACATTTGGTATTCCATATTGGAGAACTAGTTCATGTTCTTTTGACAAGTGACTTTTGACAAGTGTCAACAGACAGAAATGACATAACTGTCGACACTTTTTTGCGTCGGACAGGGGTGTCTTGCACCTACCGAACTTTCTAATGTCGCAGACGCCGTCACTTTCGTCGCACAGCTGTGATTGGATAGCTAGATAGAAGGCACGTTCGTTGCCATGGATCAATCAGCCACACGTCTGCGAGTTACCATGGAGGTGATCAGACTCTTCGCTGAAGTATAAATGCTAAATGTCGGTCGACATTTTTTTTTCTGTTGACAGACATTTGTCGTACGACACGACTGAGTATAAATCAAACTCAACCCTCCAACCCCCTCATCCCTCCTCACCCTAACCCTCCAAACCCCTCATCCCCTCACCCTAACCCTCCAACCCCCTCATCCCCTCACCCTAACCCTCCAACCCTCATCCCACCTCACCCTAACCCTCCACCCCCTCATCCCCTCACTCTAACCCTCCAACCCCCTCATCCCACCTCACCCTAACCCTCCAACCCCCTCATCCCCTCACCCTAACCCTCCACCCCCTCATCCCCTCACCCTAACCCTCCAACCCCCTCATCCCACCTCACCCTAACCCTCCAACCCCCTCATCCCCTCACCCTAACCCTCCACCCCCTCATCCCCTCACCCTAACCCTCCAACCCCCTCATCCCACCTCACCCTAACCCTCCAACCCCCTCATCCCCTCACTCTAACCCTCCAACCCCCTCATCCCACCTCACCCTAACCCTCCAACCCCCTCATCCCCTCACTCTAACCCTCCACCCCCTCATCCCCTCACCCTAACCCTCCAACCCCCTCATCCCACCTCACCCTAACCCTCCAACCCCCTCATCCCACCTCACCCTAACCCTCCAACCCCCTCATCCCCTCACCCTAACCCTCCACCCCCTCATCCCTCCTCACCCTAACCCTCCAACCCCCTCATCCCACCTCACCCTAACCCTCCAACCCCCTCATCCCCTCACTCTAACCCTCCAACCCCCTCATCCCACCTCACCCTAACCCTCCAACCCCCTCATCCCCTCACTCTAACCCTCCACCCCCTCATCCCCTCACCCTAACCCTCCAACCCCCTCATCCCACCTCACCCTAACCCTCCAACCCCCTCATCCCCTCACTCTAACCCTCCACCCCCTCATCCCCTCACCCTAACCCTCCAACCCCCTCATCCCACCTCACCCTAACCCTCCAACCCCCTCATCCCACCCTCACCCCCTCATCCCTCCTCACCCTAACCCTCCACCCCCTCATCCCCTCACCCTAACCCTCCACCCCCTCATCCCTCCTCACCCTAACCCTCCACCCCCTCATCCCCTCACCCTAACCCTCCACCCCCTCATCCCTCCTCACCCTAACCCTCCAACAACCCCTCACTTCCCAAACCATTCTGCAGTCCGTGATGAACGGACAGGACTGGAGGAATGTGTTGAATTACATGCCTCTGTGTGTGTGTGTGTGTGTGTGTGTGTGTGTGTGTGTGTGTGTGTGTGTGTGCGTGCATTCTAAAGCCTGCGTTGCCACGAGTAACCAATCCCCTTCTTAAGAGGTATTTGGAGGGTGGGAGAGGCTGACGGAGAATGCGGTGTGTGTATATCTGTGTGTGTGTGTATCTGCGTGTGTGTGTGTGTGTGCGCGAGCACGTGTCTTTTTATCACACAGTGGGGGGTTAAATACCTTCCTTTTTTTTATAGAAAAAAGTCAGGAAGGAAATAATGGTCTTATGAGCTCGCCTCTGTTAGGCTGTGAGAGTCAGACCTGCACAATAGACACATGGTAGTGAGCTAGACAGGTACTTAAAAATCCTGTGTGTGTGTGTGTGTGTGTGTGTGTGCGTGTATGTGTGTGTGTGTGTGTGTGTGTGTGTGTGTGTGTGTGTGTGTGTGTGTGTGTGTGCGTGGTTGCCTGTCCCACCCTGACAACTGCAGCGACATCACCTCATCGGGAGCAGGGAAGGGAAGGGCCGGTCTTTTGGCCCGCCAAAAAAACACAAAAATATGTAATAATAAAATACTATATAATAAGGAGTGGGCGAAAAGCGAGGGCAAACGGAGAAGTATGAAGAGGGAAAAAGTGACACTTATAATCCCTGAGAAAGTCTGCCGAAGTTCTCTCTTCTCTTTGCCTCCTCGAATATCACATTCTCTCCGTTCTCTCAGACCGAGTGCATGGTCACGACGCCCCTGTCTCCAGGACAAACAGTACAGTAACAAACTGCTATGCGTACGTGTGTGTGTGTGTACTGTATGTGTGTGTGTGTGTGTGTGTGTGTGTGTGTGTGTGTGCGTGACTTCAGAAGAGGTGGCCACAACGTTCTTGTCTGCATGTCAGACAGCCTGACCACTGAGACGGCCAGCAGAATCATATTTTCCGTAAGTGTGTGTGCTGCAGAGAGAAGGAGAGAGAAGAGAGAGAGAGAGAGAGAGAGAGAGAGAGAGAGAGATGCCAGCTCTGGCCACCGAGTCTGTAATTAGATTTCATGTTTGGCTCTGTGGATTAATGATGTCGAATGCACACTAATATAGCCATTCTGTCTCCAGGGACCTGTTAATACTAAGAGAGAGAGAGAGAGAGAGAGAGAGAGAGAGACAGAGAGAGAGAGAGAGAGAGAGAGAGAGAGAGACTGTGACTGTCACTAATCCAAAATTAAGAAAAGCCTTGATTGTGTAAAGACCCAGTGAGCAGAGCCTTGCTATCAACGAAGGCGCGCCTTAGACAGACCTGCTGGGGAGAGAAGACACACACAGCGAGCTGCGCTTCCCAACCTCCTGCCAGCTACCACACTACAAACATATACGCGTATTCCCCACGTCACGGGGACCAAGAAGGAATTTGATGAACCAAATCTCGTCCCGTATCTGTCAGGTGAAATATTAGAATCACGACAGAGAGCGGCGTTTGACCTGCCACGATGAGAAAAGGACAACCAGTGGGACACGAACCCCACTATAGATGCAGCTAGAGAGAGAGAGAGAGAGAGAGAGAGAAAGAGAGTGCCATTTTGCAAATTGCATGATGTATTTTGCTCTGCTCATTCGCACCGTCCGGTCTAAGCACTGTCCCATCTTGTCCCTGCACCCTGTCTAATATCGTCTCCATCAGTGTTATTGACCAAGACAAATTACTAGTATGTGTAAAAACTGCCTGGCTAATAACACTCATTCTGAGAGGGAGAGACAGAGAGAGAGAGAGAGAGAGAGAGAGAGAGAGAGAGAGGGAGAGAGAGAGAGAAAGAGAGAGGGAGATAGAGAGGGAGAGAGGGAGAGAGAGAGAGGGAGAGAGAAAGAAAGAAAGAGAGAGGGAGATAGAGGGAGAGAGAGAGAGAGAGAGAGAGAGAGAGGGAGAGAGACAGAGAAAGAAAGAGAGAGGGAGAGAGAGAGAAATATTTTGGGGGGAGGGGTTGAGAGAAAGAGAGACTTTTTCATCATCCCATCCTGTTGATGAACAGCGAACTACAGCAGCTCACCAGGACAGGCCAACGCTCGAACCCAAGGCCTCTGAAAGATGAAAGGGTGTCGTAGTATTTTGGCAGGAGTGACCAGAGTCCAGTTTCCTCCCGTTGGAAGCACAGTAAGCTAACCCCTCCCTGACTCTGCCCTGATTAGCTTACAAATACATTACAGGCCATGACCTCACGGCAACGACCATAGCCCAAGAGGATCTCACAGGCCGTGTTAGCGGTCAGAATCTTAAACCACTTTCATCCCTGAATTTGTTCAGATTCAGAGAATAATATGTTACAATGTTGAACTTCGACCTGAGCTCGATTCTTGTTCACACAGCAATATGGACAGAGCAAACGATCTTCGGGTCTGCTCTGGTTCTGAATACGCCTTCAACACCACGCGCTTGTAAGCAGTTTTGTGATTGGTCCAAATTTTGAGGGAAGCTTTGATTTCTGGAAATCCTTTCTTCGCGGACACCGGTGATCGACCCGTAATCGAACATGGAGCATCAGCGGCGTCCGTGTATAACTGCGTTGATTGGTCTTCTCTGGGTCATATGTTCGGTACAGTATATGGACAATATATCCAGTTTGAGTAGGCATCACGACAGCGGCCCAAGAACAATGTGCTAAAGTACTGCTTATGATCAGGAGAAGACAGAACATTGAAAGCCCATTTCCTTCATGCGCTCGCTAAACAGTTTGTAGACTTTGTAGACAGTGCAGGATACAACGATGAGTTGTATCGGTTTGTGGGTAACGTGCATTCTCACTGCAAACAAATCATCCCGTGGGGCGATTGCAAGCGGGCTGAGACCACCCTAATGCCCATGAAACCCGATCTATGGTGGAAATGCTCCCGGTATCAGAACAAGCTAGGTCTGAATGCACCCTTAGGCCGGGTTCATAGTCAACGCAAGCTACGCTGACGCGGCTGTGAACGCGGCTCTACGCAAGTGGTTCACTCGCGCGGGGGTCACTGCCTTGCATCAGCGCCCCTATCGGTTTGTTTGAAATAGCACTTGCGCTCGTGTAAAGTTACAAATTTCTGCAAGACACACGTTGCTACGCAAGGACGCGTCAACGTCACCTTGCGTAGCCTTGCGTAGCTTCATAATAAAGTGGCCATTATGAACGGGATCCTTCCCAGACTATTCCAAAGAGACATTCAATTGTATGTGTGTGTGTGTGTGTGTGTGCGTGTTTACGTGTGTGTGTGTGTGTGTGCGTTTATGTCATGAAATCCACATTAATGATCTACAGTGACACCACGTTCTATACATCACCTCATCCTAACCTCCTGTCTGTAAGGTGATATTCATGAGGGCTGCAGGTTTCACAGTTCAAACGCTCTGTCAGGGGTCTCGGGGGCTTACTCTATTCAGACCCAATGGTTTACATGAGAGAGGTTCCAGCCACAATACAGTGTGTGTGTGTGTGTGTGTGTGTGTGTGTGTGTGCGCGCGCACGTCTCTTTCATCTTTACCCCTTTGTGTACGTACGTGCATGTGTGGTCGTGACAGAGAACGAGAGAGTGTATCATTCTCTCTCCATCCGTCTACACGTATCTCTCCATCATCCAGACCTGCTGCATGTTCTCAGCAGCTCTCATCCATACAGTAACAGAATAACATTTACCACAAGTGCTCTTAAAATCAACTTAGTGGATCGACCCTGAATATATGTAACCCACCCCTGCTATTATAGGCCAAAAAATACCACCACAAATTCATCAGAGTGCATCTTGGCAACAAATTAAGTTATAAGAATCATGTTAGTCTGAAAAGAGGTGCTGTTCTTCAAGGGCCGTTGCGTTAAAGTAGTCATGCCGCATCGTTTCAATAGCAGCAACGACTTTAGAGCTCAATAATCATCATCAAGTGGAAGGAATCTGTCCCCACCCTACTAGTGGCTGCCAGACCAGACCAGGCCAGACCAGCTCTGCCTCTCTCCCTCTCTCTCTCTCTCTCTCTCCACTTCCTTCTCTCTCTCCCTCTCTCTCTCTCCCTCCCTCTCTCTCTCTCCCTCTCTCTCTCTGCCTCCCCCATCTCTCTGTTTCCACCTCTCTCTCTCTCTCTGTCTCCACATCTCTCTCTCCCTCTCTCTCTCTCTCACTCTCTCTCTCTCTCTCTCTCTCCACCTCCTTCTCTCTCTCCCTCTCTCTCCCCCTCCCTCTCTCTCTCTCCCTCTCTCTCTCTGCCTCCCCCATCTCTCTGTTTCCACCTCTCTCTCTCTCTCTGCCTCCCCATCTCTCTCTCCCTCTCTCTCTCTCTCTCTCTCTCCACCTCCCTCTCTCTCTCCCTCTCTGCCTCCCCCATCTCTCGCTCCCTCTTTCTCTTTTTCCACCTCCCTCTCTCTCTCTTTCTCTCCATCTCTCTCTATCTTTCTCTCTGCACCTCCCTCTCTCTCTCCCTCTCTCTCTCTGCCTCCCTGTCTCTCTCTCTCCCTCGCTCCCTCTCACTCTCTTTCTTCACCTCCCTGTCCCTCTCTCTCTCTCGCTCTCAGTCTCTCTCTCTCTCTCTCCCCACCTCTCTCTCTCTCTCTCTCTCTCCCTCTCCGTCTCTCCCCACCTCCCCCTCTCTCTCTCCCCTACCCCTCTCTCCTTTTCCATCAATTTCTCTCTCTCCCCCTCCCTCTCCTCTCTCTCTCTTTCTCCCCTCCCTCCCTCCTCTCTCCCTCCCTTCCCTCCCTCCCTCTCTCCCTCTCTCTCCCTCCATCTGCCCTGCTTTGTACAGAGCTTCAACGTCAACCACCGCCTGTCATAAAAAGGGCTCCCTTGACGGCCATTAAACATTTCTCCACAAACGTTCCCCTGTTCCCCTATGGCTCGGAGAGGCCATGCATTAGCCTTCATTAACATCAGTCCAACTCTGCCGGTACGCTCTCCACACATCACATCACCCCGGCTCCTCAGACCAGCACGGGATCGGCGCTCAATCCAACGCTCTGGTTAGCAAACGGGCAGAATGAAGGATCGATCCCAAACCGTAACCCACACAGTAGAGGATCAATCCCTAACTAACCCAAACCCACACAGCACATGATCAGTCCCTAATCCTAATCCATACAGCACATGATCAGTCCCTAATCCTAATCCATACAGCACATGATTAATCCCTAATCCTAATCCATACAGCACATGATCAATCACTAATCCTAACCCATATAGCACATGATCAATCCCTAATCCTAACCCATACAGCACATGATCAATCCCTAATCCTAACCCACACAGCACATGATCAATCCCTAACCCATACAGGACGTCAGTCGGTGTTTGCTGAACATTTGTACTCGTATAGACAGAGAGAGTGAGACCAGAAGTCCCACTAATCAATCCCAGATCGACTCCGGTGCATCACAGCTACAAGTCCTCCCTCCATCAGGCTAAACGCTCGGCACAAATCCACCTCTCTCCCAAGCATCTCTCTGGGCGTGTGTGTGTGTGTGTGTTTGTGTGCGTACACCAATACAAGTGAGTCTGTGTGTGAACACACATAAACACACACACACACACACAAGCTGTATGCTCCCACTGCAAACTGAGGATAAGGTCTGGCCTGCACAGCTCGCCCACAGACACAGATAGACTATTGTGAAGCATCTCCGCCCTTAACCAGCTGGCCTGGTGGCTCACCATCAAAAAACCCCGGCTTGGCGATATTTACCATGCGCATTAGCTGACACACGGAGGAGGACTGTAACTTGGCCCGTTCGTTTAATCGAGCGCTTTCTATGAGGTCAAGAGATTAGAGGGCTCAGCGCTCGCCTCTACAGTCCCCGGAGCGTGCGTGTTTGTGTGCGAGGCAACACACACGATACTAATGCGCAAGGTAGCACGCACGATACTAATGTGTGCAATGTGTTCACACTGTTCCCACACACACACACACACACATGTAGGTACGCACGCCGATGCCACGTGTGATGTTTTGACGGAGGAAGGTCATCTGGGGTGCAGGGGGCAGAGGCGGCGTGTTCCCGGCAGCAGACTCTCCGATCCGCTCACAGCGTCCCACAACTCAGACAAGTCCCCCTGGCCCTCACATAACTACTCACACAGCCCACATATGTACAGCCAGCATAATTCACATCTGAGCACTGTGTGTGTGTCAGTGTGTGTGTGCGCGTGTGTGCACGGGTGTGTTTGTGTGTGTGTGTGTGTGTGTGTGTGTGTGTGTACGCACGCATGCGTGTGTGTGCATGAATGTGTCTGCGGATGTGTGTGTGCGCGTGTGTGTGTGTTCATTCTGAGTGCATTCCCCTGGCGCTGTTCTCTTAGCCGACGCCAAAGCTGAGCCCCACCCGCTACTCGGTGCGCCTCTCATTCTCCCAAATGTCAACAAGATGGCTGCTCCGCGCCGGTTCCCATGACGACCCAGACCTGGAGGGGGAAAGGACCCAGCGGCGGAGTGACGGAGAGAACGGGACCGATAACGGGCAGAGGGGTGCGGAGAGAGGGAGGGGAGGAGCGGGTGAGAGAGATGACAGACGGAGAGGAGAGAGAGAGAGAGAGTGTGTGTGTGTGTGGGATAGAGTTATGAAAAAACTGAAGAAACGCAAAAGAAGGAGGAATAGGCAGAGAGAGAGAGAAAGAGAGAGGGAAAATTAGGAGAGAGAGAGAGAGGGAGAGAGAGAGAGAGAGAGAGAGAGAGAGAGAGAGAGAGAGAGAGAGAGAGAGAGAGCAGAATGCAGAGTGTTCCGGCTGGCAGGAGACCACATCAGAGATCAACGAGAGGTAAAGAAAATGACAAGAGAGACATAAAAAGAGAGAAAGAGGATGGATAGGTCTAGGCTTACGGAGTGGGGGGGAGAAAGAAAGAAAGAAAGAAAGAAAGAAAGAAAGAAAGAAAGAAAGAAAGAAAGAAAGAAAGAAAGAAAGAAAGAAAGAAAGAAAGAAAGAAAGAAAGAAAGAAAGAAAGAAAGAAAGAAAGAAAGAAAGAAAGAAAGAAGAAAGAAAGAGAGAGAGAGAGGGATGGCCAGTGTGCTGAGGGTAGGGTTTCGGGTCGGGGCAGGCAGAGGGAAATGGCCCATGGGGGAAGCTCCTTTCAGCTCCCAGCCTCATCTGCATGACAACAGTGTCACTGTGAAGCCGCCTGTGTCATCTCAGAACACCCTGCCACTCACCGATGACCTTTTGCTCTCTCTCTGTCTCTCTCTGTCCGTCTCTCTCTCTCTGTCTGTCTGTCTCTCTCTCTCTCTCTCTCTCTCTCTCCCCCCCCTTGATCTCTGATGATATCTTGTCTTTGTATCTGGAAGAAAAACATTTCTAAAGTGTGCTGAGTTGAGAGTTCAGCTCGTGGTCACAGTGATGAATATCCACACTATCAGGACACAGAACAGAACTGCGCAACAAACTGGATAATATGAAACCAGTATAACAGTGGTAGCTGGGACTCGGGAGTGTGTGTGTGTGTGTGTGTGTGTGTGTGTGTGTGTTGACATAGCCATGGTAACAGAAGCGTACCTGTGTGAAGCGCTCTAGCCTTTCCTTGACCTCGGCGAGAACAGGATTGGCGCTGCGAACCTTGACCTCCGGGTTCTGTCTCTGCGCCTGGAGCCCATTCCCTACCACTCTGGTAGTATAGCTGAGAGAGACAGAGAGAGAGAGAGAGAGAGAGAGAGAGAGAGTATAAGATGGGCAGTAACAACAGCAACATTGCATCATTTGAGAATATTTTCAAGTCTACAAAAAGTTTCAAAAAAAACTTTATTTTCCATAATGCAAGAGCTCACAGTCTTCCTAGGTTCTCACTCTGTATGTGTGTGTGTGTGTGTGTGTGTGTGTGTGTGTGTGTGTGTGTGTGTGTGTGTGTGTGTGTGTGTGTGTGTGTGTGTGTGCGAGCTAAAGGACTTTCATTAAGCACTGTGTGAAATAAGCCTGTGCACGTTGAAGCACTCTGGAGTGAGGAAGACGGAGAGTCCGGAACATTCTCAGCCGTGAGAAGGTTAAACTCTCTCAGAGGACAGACTCGTCCCAGATGACTCTCTCAGAGGAGAAGAGACTTGTCCTAGAGGAGAGACTTTCTCAGAGGAGGAGAGACTCATCCTAGAAGAGAGACTCCCTCAGAGGAGCAGAGACTTGTCCCAGATGACCCCCTCGTTCCAGAGAGCTGCTGCCGAGGTTTCTGGGAGTGTTCAGGCCATCTATCACCTCATTCTATCATCGCCAGCCTCATAGAAGGGAAAACATATTTTGAGGAATAGGGGAATTGCTGAAATTACTTATTCAAGGAAAAAGGGATAAAATAGGCTACGCTGTCATCAAGAAGATAAACAGAACTCACCGCTCTAGCCTTATAGAAGGTAAAATGCTTCAAGGAATAGGCATATTTTCTTATTCGAGCAATAGAGACAGAATAAGCGCTACACTCTTGAGCTTTGTATCTCTGTATTTTCCTCCAACACCGTCGGTCTGACAGCGTTCATATTTGGACATCAAAATGCAGTTTGATCTAAAGAGGCCATCTCTCCTCTCCTCCAGCTCTCTCATGCGGGGTCCCGCAGGGTTCTGTCCTTGGTCCCATTCTGATCCATTTACATGCTTCCCTTTGGTAAAATTATTCAAAAGTACACTTCCTTCCATTGCTATGAAGATGGCACAGCTTTATCTCCCCCTGAAACCCAACGACCAAACTAATCTTAGCAGTATTTTGGACTGCCTTGAGGACATCAAGTGCTGGATGGCACAAAAGTTCTTGCGGCTAAATGAAAGCCAAATTGATGTCCAACAGCGTAGGCAATCTGTCCACTCTTGTCAAACCCCATGTCAAAAACCTTGGTGTGATATTCAACGCCTTTACGTTTGGCAAGCAGGTCAATGCAGTAGTTTTCCAGATCCATCACTATACCAGCTCAGTGATCTTGTGGTTAGAGTATCCATCCTCAGATCGGGAGGTTGGGGGTTCGATCCCCGGCAGAGTCATACCAAAGACTAAAAAGTTGGACTAAAAAATGGTACCCAATGCCTCCCTGCTTGGTACTCAACATCAAAGGTTGGATTGGGGGTAATTCTCTGTGACATACTAGCGTCATGTCTAGGGGGTGTACTTGTACATCAAGCTGCCTCACGCTACAGAATCAGGAGATAGATTCCTGCCCCTATGGGCTACTAGGCTTGAGAACCATCTCAAGGCTACTTACTTAATACGACCAAAATCAAGTATTTTCTCTCATCCAAAGATCTTGAGATCTCTACGTCATCCATGCCTTCATATCCTCCCACTTAGACCATTCCCTGTATGCTGGGATCAGTCAGTGGTTCCTGGCCTGCCTGCAACTGGTCCTTAATGCTGCCAGGCTCATAAACAGTACCTGGAGCAATTAGCCTTTATACACCTTCTCCGTAGGTTCATTTAGCTTAGCGATTATCCTTTATGCACACTTAGGGCCTTCCGCTTTTGTGTCTGTCTCTCAAAGAAAGATTGAAGGATTCAGCAGGTAGCAAAATGCATACTGGGGGGGCTGGCATCAGTTCAGATGGTGCTTTCCCCTAAAGTGTTCCACACAGCCCACACAAGGAAATATTAAATTGCGTGTGTGTGTTTGTGTGTGAGAATATTTTCAAGTCTACAAAAAGTTAAAAAAAATAAACACTCATTTTCCATAATGCAAGAGCTCACAGTCTCCCTAGGTTAAAACTCTGTATGTATGTGTGTGTGTGTGTGTGTGTGTGTGTGTGTGTGTGTGTGTGTGTGTGTGTGTGTGTGTGTGTGATTGTGTGTACGTGTATGTGTGAGTATGTGCATGCATGCGTGTAGGTTTGTGTGTGTGTATGTACGTTTGTATGCGTGTGTGTGTGCGTGCATGTGTGCATGCATGCATGTGTGTAGGGTTGTGTGCATATGTGTGTGTGTGTGTGTGTGTGGGAGTGCACGTGTGTATGACTGTCTGTGTGTACGTGTGTGTGTGTGTTTATATACGTGTATATACATGCATGTAGGTTCGTGTGTGTATGTACGTTTGTGTGTACGCGTATCTGTTTGTGTTTGTGTGTGTGTACATGTAGGATATATGCTTGTGAGTGTATGGGCGTACTGCAAAGAGTAATCTTGGTAAGTAAGCAAAGCATATGAGCAGAATGTGAAGATCCCTGGCTTCTAGTCTAAGAGATTTCTTGATAATGTGTATCCTCTTCATCTAGCAAGAACAGCACTTTACACAGTCCCTTTTACAATGTGAAACCCCACTAGCCACCACAATCACTCTCTCTCTCTCTCTCTCTCCCTCTCTCTCTCTCTCTCTCTCTCTCCCTCTCTCTCTCTCTCCCTCCCTCTCTCTCTCTCTCTCTCCCTTCCTCTCTCTCTCTCTCCCTCTCTCTCTCCCCCTCCCTCTCTCTCTCCCACTCCCTCTCCCCCTCCCTCTCTCTCTCCCACTCCCTCTCTCTCTCCCTCTCTCTCTCTCTCTCTCTGAGCGGCGTGCATAGACAATGCTGTCTCTCCCTTTCTGTTTCCAAAACTAATAAGGCTATTCTTGAACCGGCAATCTGTCCACTCTTGTTAAACCCCACGTCAAAAACCTTGGTGTGATATTTGACTCCGCCTTTACTGTCAAGCAGGTCAATGCAGTAATAAAAATCATTTTTTCCCAGCCTCATAGGTTCCAATGACTATAAAAAATGGTACCCAATGCCTCCCTGCTTGGCACTCAGCATTAGGGTTGGATTGGGGGTGAGTCCCTACGACATACGAGCGTCATGTCCAGGGGGTGTACTTGTACATATCATCTTCATCTAGCAAAAACAAATCTTTCTACTCCCTCTCTCTCCCTCTCTCTCCCCAACTCTCTCTCTCTCTCTCTCTCTCTCCCACTCCCTCTCTCTCTCTCTCTCTCTCTCTCTCTCCCTCTCTCTCTCTCTCTCTCTCTCTGAGCACTGTGCATAGATAATGCTCTCTCTCTTTTTCTGTTTCCAAAACAAATGAGGCCATTACTTGAACCTGCAGTTCAGAGTCTTGTCTTAACAACGGGGATGCAATCGATAGACTTGGATGTCTGACTTTGCGCTGACATAAGTGATTAATTGAAAAGTCAAATAAGGGCTTCCTTAGCTTGGAAGGAGATAGCGTGAGTGAGTGAGTGAGTGAGTGAGTGAGTGAGTGAGTGAGTGAGTGAGTGAGTGAGTGAGTGAGTGAGTGAGTGAGTGAGTGAGTGAGTGAGTGAGTGAGTGAGTGAGTGAGTGAGTGAGTGAGTGAGTGAGTGTGGCATGTGTGTGTGGGTGGGTGCGTGTGTGCATGTCTGTGTGTGGGTGCATGTGTGTGTGTATGCCTGTATGTGCGTGTGTGTGTGTGTGTGTGTGTGTGTGTGTGTGTGTGTGTGGCATGTGCCATGGCAGCTGACAACCTAATAGATCAT
>NC_140245.1:4228475-4233475 GCF_949987555.1 Borostomias antarcticus
CTCAAATCTCAATCCGGTTCGACTGAGAGATAAAGAGCCTTGGGACCCTGTGCGTGTGTGTGTTTGTGCATGCGTGCGTGCGTGTGCGTGTGTGTGTGTGCGTGTGCGTGTGTGTGTGTGCGTGTGCGTGTGTGCATGTGGCTCCCATGCGCCTGACTTCACACTGAAGGGGTGGGGGGGGCCATGTGGGAGTACGGTTCCCCCCAGCACAGCAGGTGGTAACGCCGGCACATAACTCCTCCCTTGAGCCAGGAACTCAGGCGACAGCAGAGTAACATCTCACAGAGCCGGCCGCTGAGGAAGGCAGATAGATCCTTAGACGATACGACGTTTTTATTGCCTTTTTTCCTCCGAGCGCGGTTATATTGCTGTTTGTCTTGCAGCGTGGCTGATATGAAAACAAAATTAGAGGGCAGTTTATCTCTGTCTCTCTTACCCTCTCTCTGTCTCTCTCTCACCCACAGAAACAGTGTAAATACAGATTGGTCGACCCAGATAAGACGCTTTTGTCTCAGTAATAAGCTTCTCCAACCTACGCCTGTGCTTTTGCACCTGAGGCCAGGCACCTGTGAAGGCCCTGGTTACAGACCTGTCCTCTCTCCTAGATCTAGCCGCGTGAAATATGCCTGTCTATGTGTGGGCTCGGGTTTGAAATTACACACTCAGGCATCCACCTCTAACTGCTTTAGCCACATCTAAAGGGTCCTCAGAGCGTACTGTGTGTGTGTGTGTGTGTGTGTGTGTGTGTGTTTGAGAGGCCTAGTTGTCCTGCCCTGTATCGGGAGATTGTGGTCTGTATTTGACCTTCGACCTTAACAGGTTTGAACTGCGCACAGTTGAGTCTGTCTACTATTTCACACTGTTTCCCGTTCCCCGATGTAACCCTCATCGCTGATCGATGATGCGGCTTTTTAAGTGAGGTCGCAGATCAATGTCGTTCCTCTATCCCTCCTTCTTCTACTCTATCCCTCCATCATCTCGTGTATCGCTCCGTCATCTCTCCACCTCGATCCTCCTGGTTTCTCTCAGATATGTGGAACCGACAGCTTCCTGTGCCTGCGTCGGTTTCACAACAACATCAGTCTCTTAACTTTTTGCCGGCTGCTGTGGAAACAGCCCCTTTGTGTGTGCGTGTGTGCGTGTGTGTGTGTGTGTGTGTGTGTGTGTGTTTGTTTGTTTACTTGTTTCTGTGATGGATGCAGACGTGCCGTTGTCTGGCTGCGGTTTATCTGATGGGAGGGTGGATGCTGACCGAAGGCGGACATGGCCTTTTCTTGGCCAGTTGAGTGTGGCCCAGCGGTCGATGTCACGGTTTTCATCACTCGGCTTACATGGACATGGCGCTGTGCTCATGCCGGATTTCAGAAGCTCAAATCTGGCTGGGAGTTGTAGTGGCTGGGCTGTGCTCCCAACCAGGACTATTCCAGCCCAGCCTAGTCTAGACTAGTCTAGTCTAGTCTAGCCCAGCCCACATTAGTCCAGCCCAGCCCAGCCCAGCGTAGTCTAGTCTGGTCTAGTCTAGTCTAGTCTAGTCTAGTCTAGTCTAGCCCAGCCCAACTTAGTCCAGCCTAGCCCAGCCCAGCCTAGCCCAGCCTAGCCCAGCCCAGCCTAGTCTAGTCTAGTCTAGTCTAGTCTAGTCTAGTCTAGTCTAGTCTAGTCTAGTCTAGTCTAGTCTAGTCTAGTCTAGTCCAGCCCACTTTAGTCCAGCCCAGCCCAGCCCAGTCTAGTCTATTCTAGTCTAGCCCAGCCCACCCCACCTTAGTCCAGCCCAGCCCAGCCTAGCCTAGTCTAGTCTAGTCTAGCCTAGCCTAGCCCAGCCCACCTTAGTCCAGCCCACCCTAGCCTAGCCCATTCTAGCCTAGCTCAGCTCAGCTTAGACACGCGCACGCGCACACACGCACATGCACACGCACACGCACACACACACACACACACACATACACACACACACACACTCACACACACACACACACACAAAATGCTGCAGTGATTACCTTGCACCCACATCAGATCCTTCTCCACATAATTGGCCTCTTTATACCTCCATATTATTTCCTCTCCTTCTCTCTTCCTCCCTCCCCTCCCCATCCTCCCTCTTTCCCTCCCACCCTCGCTCCCTCTCTCCTGCTCTTTCTCTCTGTCTCTTTCTCTCTCCTTTCCTCTCCCAACTCCCTCTCCTTCCCTCTCTCTCTCTCCTTCTCTCTCTCTCACCCTCGCTCCTTCCCTCTCTCTCCCTCTCCCTCCCTCTCTGTCTCTTTCTCTCTCCTTCTCTCTCCCAACTCCCTCTCCTTCCCTCTCTCTCTCTCCTTCTCTCTCTCTCTCACCCTCGCTCCTTCCCCCCCTCTCCCTCTCTCTCTCTCTCTCTCTCCTTCTGTCTCTCTCACCCTCTCTCCTCCCCCCCCTCTCTCTCTCCCTCTCTCCCTCTCTCACCCTCTCTACTTCCCTCTCTCTCTCTACAAGGGTTGGTCATGTCTTCAGTATCCGCAGCGTAGCTGATATTCACTATCAAGCTCTTATCTTACCCCCATAAGCAGATCGCCCCCCCAGCCTACACGACCCCCCGACACACACAGAGGGCCACGCTGGCTACGTTTCATATAATAAACAAGTATCGATTCATACAACAATCTCAGCAAACTGCAAAGAGAGGAATTAATTTGGTGTAAGTGACTCGCTCCTGGCAACACAATGCCACCCTCTCTCTCTCTCTCTCTCTCTCTCTCTCTCTCTCTCTCTCTCTTCCTCTCCCTCCTTCTGCATTGTGTTTGAGAGCCTTGTGTGTGTGTGTGTGTGTGTGTGTGTGTGTGTGTGTGTGTGTGTGTGTGTGTGTGTGTGTGTGTGCGTGCGTGCGTGCGTGCGTGCGTGCGTGTGTGTGTGTGCGTGCGTGTGGGCTTCCCCCCCAGCCCTGTGCGTGAGCTCTGGGAGTGTAAACCTGAACGTGAACTCTCTCCTGTCAGTGAAGCACGCTGCCTCCAGGAAACAGCTCTGACAGACGCTCGATCTGACGGTCTCGGAGTCAGAATCACGGCAAACACCACAAAACAGCCAGACAACTCCTGACAAGCCGGGTCAAATTCAAAAAGAGAACACCTTACACACAAAAGAAAGCCTCTTATATCGGTCTTATACATAAACATTTGAAATAAATATGTGGAGAAGGTAAGAGGGTGAGAGAGAAGTGCATCACTGTGGAGTGATGAGGAGGGGGGCCTGTTGGAATCAGGGTCTCCACTGACAAGAGTGGAGTGGAATTTAAAATTTCAGTTTAAATTAGGAATAGAGACGAAATTGAAACTGAACTGAGCCAAAGCTAGTTTACATGATGTGCATAAAGGAGATTAATCTCTCTGTCTGAAACTGTGGGGAGATGTGAGCTCACATGGTTCCACACTGCCCCCTTGTGGTTTGAGGTGGGTAATGAATATGTGTATGCACACAAACACACGCAAGCACACATGCACGCACACAAGGTACAGTATATACACACACACGCACATACACACAGACAGTTACAGACACACACACACACCTTGCTGCACATTGCATCTAGTGTATGATGTATCACACTGTAACCTGATGGCTCTATAAACCATGGCAGCACCATGTCACTGGCAGAGGAACCTACAGATACTGAGATCCATCAACATATATTTTGTCTCTATGGAGACTGGATGAGCAGAACACACACACACACACACTCCTGAGCAAAGCCATCAAATGTCATACAGTAAGAGAGGGTGGATGGCTAGAAAGCCACATCCTTGTGTGTGCATGCACACACACACACACACACACACACACACACACACACACAGAGAAAAACACTCGTCATGGCTTCCCCCTCATTATAACAGGGTGGGAGAGTTAAGGGATGGGCGTGTGGAGCTCAGAACAGAAGAGGAGAGGAAGTGTGTCACTATGTTGGAGGAAAGGTCTGTGCAGGGTCAGGTCAGGTCAGGGTTCAGTCTGTGTAGGGTCAGGTCAGGTCAGGGTTAGGTCTGTGTAGGGTCAGGTCAGGTCAGGTCAGGGTTAGGTCTGTGTAGGGTCAGGTCAGGGTAAGGTCTGTGTAGGGTCAGGTCAGGGTTAGGTCTGTGTAGGGTCAGGTCAGGGTTAGGTCTGTGTAGGGTCAGGTCAGGGTTAGGTCTGTGTAGGGTCAGGTCAGGTCAGGGTTAAGTCTGTGTAGGGTCAGGTCAGGTCAGGGTTAGGTCTGTGTAGGGTCAGGTCAGGGTTAGATCTGTGTAGGGTCAGGTCAGGTCAGGGTTAGATCTGTGTAGGGTCAGGTCAGGTCAGGGTTAGGTCTGTGTACGGTCAGGTCAGGTCTGTGTAGGGTCAGGTCAGGTCAGGTCTGTGTAGGGTCAGGTCAGGGTTAGGTCTGTGTAGGGTCAGGTCAGGGTTAGGTCTGTGTAGGGTCAGGTCAGGGTTAGGTCTGTGTAGGGTCAGGTCAGGGTCAGGTCTGTGTAGGGTCAGGTCAGGGTTAGGTCTGTGTAGGGTCAGGTCAGGTCAGGGTTAGGTCTGTGTAGGGTCAGGTCAGGTCAGGGTTAGGTCTGTGTAGGGTCAGGTCAGGTCAGGGTTAGGTCTGTGTAGGGTCAGGTCAGGTCAGGGTTAGGTCTGTGTAGGGTCAGGTCAGGTCAGGGTTAGGTCTGTGTAGGGTCAGGTCAGGTCAGGGTTAGGTCTGTGTAGGGTCAGGTCAGGTCAGGGTTAGGTCTGTGTAGGGTCAGGTCAGGTCTGTGTAGGGTCAGGTCAGGTCAGGATTAGGTCTGTGTAGGGTCAGGGCAGGTCAGGGTTAGGTCTGTGTAGGGTCAGGTCAGGTCAGGTCTGTGTAGGGTCAGGTCAGGGTTAGGTCTGTGTAGGGTCAGGTCAGGTCAGGTCTGTATTGAGAGAGTGTCTGTTTTTCTAATGGTCTCTCCAGGGAGAGGTACTTAAAAGCTCTGTTTGTCCTAGACTGGTGCAAGACACACTGTACAAAACTGCTTCAGAGATACCTTTGGTAAGACCACAAC
>NC_140245.1:4242912-4245412 GCF_949987555.1 Borostomias antarcticus
ACAGATCTGAGGGCGGGGTCACGTGGGTCACGCAGAGTGAGGACCCCATCAGTCAGAGCTGTCGCCACCAGGGGACCGGAGATCCTAACGAATGAGGAGGGTCTTCACAAGGTTAACCCTCCCATTAATCACCTGGCACACACACACACACACACACACACACACACTTGCATACACTCTCTCACATACACGTGCATATGTTATCTAAGACATATTATAGTCGCTCTACTTCTGACAACGCCAGCTGTCACATCTAAGAGAGAGAGACCGAGAGAGAGAGAGAGAGAGAGAGAGAGAGACCGAGAGAGAGAGAGAGAGAGAGAGAGACCGAGAGAGAGAGAGAGAGAGAGAGAGAGAGAGAGAGAGAGACCGAGAGAGAGAGAGAGAGAGAGAGAGAGGAAGAGAAACAACGAACAGACATACGCACATACAGACGGACAGACTTACAGTCAGACGGATGTATGGACAGAGACACAGACGGACAGACAGACGGATATACAGATCGACAGACAGACAGACGGACGGACAGACGGACGGATATACAGATCGACAGACAGACAGATGTATGGACAGAGAGACAGACGGACAGACTGACAGACGGACATACAGACGGATGTATAGACAGAGAGACAGACGGACAGACTGACAGACGGACAGACAGACGGATGTATGGACAGAGAGACAGACGGACAGACAGACGGATGTATGGACAGAGAGACAGACGGACAGACAGACAGACAGACGGTCATGCCCGGGTCCATGCTTACCTAGAGATCTTTCTCAGACTTCTAGGTTTATCGTTCCTGGAGGGTTTCAGGGGGAAGGAGCTAGGCATGATGGGAGTTGGAGTCCAAGGGGAGAAGGAGGCAAGCAGGGAGGCAAGCAGGGGAGTCAGGAGGAGTGGGAGGTAGAGAAAGAGACGGAGAGATAGAGAGAGAGAGAGAGAGAGAGAGAGAGAGGAGGGAACAAAAGGATTGCAAGACAAGACAAGGAGGGAGAGAGGAAGAGAGAGTACGTTGAGTTGATGACCCTGGGGAGGAAGGGGTCATGCACATGCAGGGGTCATGACCCTCAGTCACCCACCACCATCCCCATCCTCAAACCACACCACACAGGGTTAAAACCAGATGCTAGAGGGGGAAACAGACTTATCAGAGAAAACATAGACCACCACCAAGACAGGACAAGGTCTGACAAAGACTGTACCTTACGTATCAATTAATATGCAACAATCACATGGTAAATATCAAAACAATACAATTATTCCAAAAAACAATCAGGGTTTTCAGTCTCCTAGGACCCTAGGGGAGTCTAACCCACTCTTCGTTCTACTATCAGATATCATCCAAGTCTCGAAATCAATTTGGCCCACTTGGTTAATGTCTCATGACCATGAAATTCCATGGACTTTGTTATTGTACTCGTATCACGTTCCAGATTATATTCCCTGCGCTCGTTGCCGTGAATGAAGCTGGCACAGCCAAGGCCGGTCTGTCAGCCACGCTGGCACAAGTGCTGTGATTTATGGATTATGATCGGCCCGGAATGGTAAACATATGCGTGCAAACGTGTGTGTGTGTGTGTGTGTGTGGGTGTGTGTGTGTGTATGTGTGTGTGTGTGCATGCTATGAGGGCGTGCCGTGCACGTGCGTGCGTGTACGTGTGTGTGTGTGCCAGCTAATCAGAGCTAAACAGGAAGCTGGTGGTGCGTCCTAATTAGTCTTCCCCCTTCCCCTCTCCCTCTCAGCATGGCTCTGCCAGCTGCTGTGGGCATGGGCGTGTGTGTGTGTGGGGGGGGGGATTAGGAGTTGTTGCATGTGTGTGTGTGTGTGTGTGTGGCAAGTAAGGGGGGTTAGGAGTTGTTGCATGTGTGTGTGGCGGGGGTGGGGGGGGTTAGGAGTTGTTTTAGAAAGGAGATGCACTTATGAGTTCTGGCAAGTAGTAGTACATTGGCTTTACGTAGTAGTACATTGACTTTATTGACTGACGCAAAATGCAATTGTAAGTCGCTTTGGACAGCGTCAGCTGTGTGTGTGTGTGTGTGTGTGTGTGTGTGAGTGTGTGTATGTGTGCTTGCATGTGTGTTTGCGTGCGTGTGTGTGTGTGTACTGCACTGACCTGTCACACTACAATAGAGCAGCAGACAGGGCAGGCAGGGCATGGGGGTTGGGGGGGGAGGGGGTTGCAACAGACCCCCGACCCCCCCACCCGCCCCACCACCCCGAGTCTACACACACTCCCAGGGGGAGGGGGGGGGGTGGTCGGTCTTACCTCCTCAGGTGGGCAAGCTGTCCCAGCCGGCGCTCTGGGGGGGGCAGGGAGGGTGCCGGGGGGGTGAAGGAGGAGGAGGAGGACGAGGTCACACTGGTGGAGGTGGGGTCCTCGGGGTCGGTGGGGTGTAGGCTGCCGGTGGCCTCCCCCGCTGACGAGCCACACACCTTGTCCACCTGTGGATGGTGCACACACACACACACACACGCACACACACGCACACACACAC
>NC_140245.1:4247912-4252912 GCF_949987555.1 Borostomias antarcticus
ATAGAGAGAGACAGAGAGAGAGAGAGAGATAGAGAGAGAGAGGGAGAGAGAGAGATAGAGAGAAAGAGAGAGAGAGAGAGGGAGAGAGAGAGAGGGAGAGAGAGAGAGAGAGAGAGATGGCAGGTGTGTAGATGGCAGGTGTGTAGAGGGGAGGTCAAGGCAGCATTGAGACTTCCTGTATTAATAACTACAGTTATTGCAGGACTGGCATTCCTCTCTCTCTCTCTCTCTCTCTCTCTCTCTCACACACACACACGCGCACACGCACACACACACAGACACACCTCCCACTACTCATCACCCACCCTGACAGAAAGGCTCATGGTGAGGGAAGATACTAAGAGAAGGACACCAAACAGACAATGCAGCTGCCTACACAGCTAAACGCCATCCAACACAGCTCAACCCACCTGAACACCTTAACACCATCCAACACAGATCAACCCACCTGAACACCTAAATGCCCTCCAACACAGCTCAACGCACCTGAACACCTAAACACCCTCCAACACAGCTCATCCCACCTGAACAGCGGCGTGTAACCTCCTCCTGGTCCCCCTCCCTGCACTGCTCAGCGTTTTGGCCAAGCAGCAAATTACTGGCCTCAAACCCACTGACACAAACACTCAGTGCTGTTTGGAGAAGCAAAGCTCCGTCTAACTCAATGCTCCAGTTAATGGATGAGACAAAACAACTAGAGCGATCCGCTGCGGCCTTCGTAGCGTTTCCATCCAGACGAGGGGTCTGCTGTGGCCTTCATGGTGTTTCTAGGATAGGTAATTATGTCTCGTCTCCCGGGGTTCTCTCTGTTTACCCCTCTGGAGTTATGTAAACATGACAAACACGCACACCAGCGTCCCAGAGAGGTCGAGAACAGTTCTGTTTGTGCGGTTCTTGACTTTTACTACAACCCCGGTTTGGCACTAGGGGGTTTCGAACCCGGGGGGGGGGGGGTTCCTGTCAGTGCCAAAAGAGTACGCTCTGGAATATCCAAACAGTATTTTGGACGTGTATCAGTTGGACCCCTGGTTCTGTAAACACTACAAACCTGACTTGGGGGGGTGGGAGGGGCTTGAGTGGAATGAGGCGAGGGTCAACAGGGCAGGCGAACCCCATAGGCCGGCTCTTAAGGCCACATAAGCCCACCGGCCCAATCAGATGACAGCTTGAGCGATGGCACGGACTACAAGTGCGGCCGTAAATCAATTATCCCCTGACCTGCTGACGGCATGAGAATGGAAGACGCGGCTTGAGCGTGTGTGTGCGCGCGTGCGCACGTGCGTGCACCATGTGTGCGCGAGCGTGTGCGCGAAGCACGGCACCTGTTTGTCCTTGTTATACCTTCCAAATCTCAGCTATTCGGTGTCAGACATTCCTGGTGTGATTGCCTGAGGAGCGAGCCAGTGGGCTGGTGGGAGGGATGGTCGGGGGGATGGGGGGGGGGGGGGACGCCCCCCCCGGAACAGAGCTGAGGTCTTTAGGGAGCGAGGAGGCATGTGGTCTGGTCTGTGTTAATCAGGACAAGCCGATGAAATGACATGTCCTCTGCTTGAGCCAAGAGTGTGTTGTTGTTGTTTTTTTACATGTCCATACACGTTCTTCCGATGTACAGTACATTTCACACATAGGCTTACGTATTCGGTGTGAGCGAACATACATGTATGTGTTTATGGACGCTTGCGTGCTCTTAGTACCTGTGTGTCTTCTGTGTGCCTGCGTCTGTCTTCTGTGTGCCTGCGTCTCTGTCTTCTGTGTGCCTGCGTCTCTGTCTTCTGTGTGCCTGCGTCTCTGTTTTCTGTGTGCCTGCATCTCTGTCTTCTGTGTCTTAGGCGTCTCTGTGTCTTCTGTGTGCCTGCGTCTCTGTCTTCTGTGTCTTAGGCGTCTCTGTGTCTTCTGTGTGCCTGTGTCTCTGTGTCTTCTGTGTCTTAGGCGTCTGTAATTTTGGACACTTGTGTGTTTGTAAGCAATCCCAGAGGCCCGAGAGACAGTGAGGGAATCTGGTTGGCAGTGGACTAACCAACCAAGGCTCATCCCAGCCTCAGTTCAGCCTCATCCCAGCCCCAGCCTCATCCCCAACCCCAGGCTCATCCCAGCCACAGTTCAGCCTCATCCCAGCCCCAGCCTCATCCCTAGCCTCATTCCCAGCCCCAGGCTCAGCCTCATCCTTAGCCTCAACCTCAGCTCAGCCTCATCCCCAGCCCCAGCCCCAGCCTCATCTCAGCCCCAGCCTCATCCCCAGCCTCAGCCTCATCCCAGCCTCAGCTCAGCTTCATCACCAGCCTCAGTCTCATCCCAGCCCCAGTCTCATCCCAGCCCCAGTCTTATCCCAGCCTCAGTCTCATGCCCGGCCTCATCGCCAGTCCCAGCCTCATCCCCAGCCTCAGCTCAGCCTCATCTGCCTCCTGTAAGTATTGTCTTACAGATAGCAGTGGTGGTCTGTCCTCCCAGTTTATTTATCCAGGGATTAGCCAGCGAAGCCAGGGGAACTTTCTCAGCCCTCTCTAGCCCCCGCACACTGCATTGTGGGTAGGTAGGGTTACTGGTGTGTGTGTGTGGGGGGGGGGGGTCTCTGGCCTGGGGGGGTGGAGGGGATGTCCAGCCAGTTTGGACCCCATTGTCCACTGCTGGTTTGCATTCTGAGTGCGCACACACACACACACACACACACACACACACACACACTTGTCCACTGCTGGTTTGCATTCTGAGTGCATGCACGTACGCACACACACACACACACACACACACACACACACACACACACAAACTGCCTCTGGCAAAGTGCATACAGGCCACTCACAACTCAATAGACTACAATGCTGCTGGCTCACAGACACAACTCTGGAACACAAACACCTTCACTTCAGCACTGCTCCCATAGCTCAGTAGGTAGAGCGGAGACCTGGAGGCGCTAGAACAGAAATCATTCGGTCGCCGGTTCAAATCCGGTGGAAGGAGGACACCATTTCTCCCCGTTCCAGCTGGCCGCCACACAACACGTGTGATTCCCCCACAAGGGGTTCGTTATAGTCGAGCGTTCCCCTCGTGAGTCTGTCAGTCACTTTGACCATCGCGCTTTGACAAAACACAGTGGAACAGTTGAACAATGCCTCATGTTTGGCCAAACCGTGGTGGTTGAGGGATCATCCATCAGCGTCACAAGCCTGTCATGCTAAATGGACACAAGACCCCAGATCACGTCCAACTGTCTGTGCAACACAGGATGTGATAGGCTAACTGCTCTGTGGGACAATTAGCCAAGTCCAAATGCTCTCACCAAAACCATCCAAAAACTGGGCTTTCACAGAGCCATAAATATGACTGCAGCAATGGACCAGAGGCGTGTTTGTGTGTGTGAGAGAGGGTGTGTGTGTGGATGCGAGCTTGTGCGCATGTGTGTGTGTGTGCGAGTATGCACGCTTGTGTGTGTATAGTGTGTGTCTGTGTATGTGTGTGTATTTGTGTATGCACACTTGCTTGTCTGTGTCTGTACAGTATGTGTGTGTGTGTGTGTACATATGCCTGCTTTATGCTCTCACCATAGGGACCAATGGAGAGCAGCACATCAGTGTAAATCCTCCATTCCTCCTATCCCATCATGCTCTCTGGGGACCGCAGAGGGGGAGAGAGAGAAGGAGAGAGCGTTCAGGCCTGCATCCATCAACCAGCCACACTCCGTTTAACTCAAACTATGCACACGGGCGCCATATTTCTACTCACCACGCTGAAACAGGCCTGTTTGTCAAACTGTGAAGCAATAGGCCCCGAATTCCAGTCAACGATTATGTGAAGGAGTATCAACGCCATCGTCCCACAGTCCAATATCACATAATAAGGACTCTTCAACGAGGACTTCCTGTGCATCGTACGCAACGCGAGGAGCAGCGTGGACGAACGGCACGCGCAGAGCGTATATTGGCGTGCCGTACGCGGCGTCTAGACCAGGCCGTCATAGCGTCGCCACTCCCCCGGCCATCCTGCCGCTATCTCGATCGTAACGGTTGTCTGGAGCTGCTGTCTTTCAGGATGACGCAAGCCCCGCCCTGTAACCCCTGGCGACCCCGCCGCTGACTCCGCCCGTCCCGCCTGTGGCCTGGCTGGCTCCCCACACACACACACACGCGCGCGCACGCACACACACACACACACACACACACACTAACATACATTTCCTCAGAGAGACTGCCTTGCCTCGTCCCTCCCGGAAAGCAATGGGTTTCAGAAGACAGATTTATTGTGTGACTCCGCTCTCAAATATACAGTAGAACACAACTACATCCTAATCAAGTCATCAGTAGCACCCCCGCCCCCCTAATCTCAATTATCTCTCTTCCTTTTTCCTCTACCCCTGCCATCTCTCTTTCCCCTCATCTTAATTCTCTCTTTCTTTCTCTCTCGCTCTCCTACCTTCCTTCCCTCCTTCCAAATGATGTCAGAGCTAATTAAAGAGATGTACAATCTGCCATTTATCACGGGGGAGAGAAGTCGTTGAGACTCCGGGCCTGACAGAGGAGGAACGCTCCGTCCCCTCTCTCCTCCTCACTCATCCCTGTTTACAGCCTCTAAATCATTCTCACATGATTTCTAAATAAGAGGCTTTTAGGCTTTCCCCCCCTCGAGAAAGAAAATAAATAATAACACGGAGGGGGTTGTACTCTGGGCGTTTGTTGATATGGGGCTCTCCTCCAACCCCGATTCTGTAAACACATTTGAGGAGTTAACACTTATAGCATGTGGCAGAGGATCTGACGAGAGGAAGCGCGGGGTTAGAGGCGGAGAGAAACGAGTGGTGGCGAGCGAGAGAATCGAGTCAACACTACGCACACACACACACACGCGCGCACGCGCACGGACCCACGCAAGAAAGGCGACCGGTAACATGAAGACGCGAAAGACCACCCATCCATTTGGGTTGCCGCTAATACACGCAAGTCACCGTTAGCCGTCCTGGTGGTGGCGGCGTGGGCCCGCCCATTAAAACAGCATTAGCGCGTTTAGGG
>NC_140245.1:4257912-4262912 GCF_949987555.1 Borostomias antarcticus
GCCCTTGCACTGGCCTCTGCCAAAAATAATTTTCAAGGCTTTTTTCCAGCTCACCGGGCCCAGTCTGTATGGTGGCTAGCTCCAGTCCATTCAACTCTGTCCCAATTGTCTCTCTGCTGAGCTCTGGCTTCGCTTATCGCCCCATGAATACCAAGCAGGCAACCACACACACACACACACACACACACACACACACACACACACACACACACACACAGAGACACACACACACAGAGACACACACACACACAAACACACACCCACACAAACACAAACACACAATACCAAACCAGCAGCTAGACACTGGGTCCTGGCTCCGCATACTTGGACAGCCTCGGGCTCCAGACCCGGCAACTCTATCCCCCTCTCTGGGTGTCCGACTGTGGTGCTTTGGGGCCGATGACGGCAGAGAGGAAGCACCCTCTCCCCGGCCGCCCAGGGAGTTCTCCCCCCCCACTGACGCAGTTCCACCGATCTGAAGCCTTCTTTCCATAGCATGCAACCGCGTCATCTTGACTGAACTTCGTTTGACTCTACTCGCTTTACTTTTGTTCCACAGCGTTTTTTTTCCACCGCGAACAAGTATCCCCCCCGATGTGTCGCCGGTCGTCATAGCAACGCAGCGTTGACGTCTCACACAGGGGGTTTCTCTTCCTCGCGCTACGCTGGAGCAGCCTCCGAACTGAATGAATATCGCACGTGTAAACACAAACAAAGACAAACATGCTTTGGACGTTATGTGGACGTTCTTCCAACGAAGGTATTCGTTGGGATAATGTTCACAAATGTATGTTTTCATGCAGGGACCCTTCCTTGTTTGATTGCTGCCTAGCGCGATCGGGAGTCTCCCAAACAGAATAAATACCACACATATAAACGCAAAACTGCTTTTCCTAGATCAATGTTGTATTAATATAAGATATTAAGATATCCGCTGGAAAAAAATAACTTCTGGATAGAAATATGAGGATGAGGAGGAGGATGAGGAGTTCTATTTCAGGAGGCTTGGTACCTTAAGCAGGCTAGTAGTCAGCGAGAGACAATTCTCTCTGACCAATCAGCGGCCTGCAGTGTTTACAAGTCAACGCAGCAGCTCGCTACGGCTCGCTTGGAACCTCGCTGACGCATGTCTGAAAAGAGTAATGCTTCTCCGCGCCTCCGTGCACCTTTTGCGCAGTGGAAATCCCAAAAAGCCAGTAGAGAAGAATCGAGTAAGTACTTTTTGATGCGGTGGCTATGGACCATTAGCAGCTTCCATCGCCAAACGCGGACCTCTGGGTCTACTAGCACAGTCCTGCTCCTTGCCTGTCTGCCTTCTCCATAGACACCCAATGAGACAGAACACAGAGGGGTGCTTAAAGACCAGGGTCCAGTAAAGCTGGTCCAGTCAGCCAGTAAAGGAACTAGTAAAGAAACCAGTAAAGTTTGTGCAGGCGTGCTATGAAGACAGTATAAAGCCTCAGACGCTGGGCTGGGTGCTTGCCCTGGGGTGTGTGTGTGTGTGTGTGTGTGTGGGGGGGGGGGGTTCTTCCACCACTAGACTCATTCAAAAACAATAAAATACACACACCATATAGGAATACACAGAGAACCATCGACTGTAATATGGGGGGAGAGGAGGAGGGGCAGAGAGATAGAGAGGCAGAAAGAGATGTAACAGAGGAAGAGGATGGTGAGCTGTGATGTAACAGAGGAAGAGGATGGTGAGCTGTGATGTAACAGAGGTGGAGGAGGATGGGCTGTGATGTAACAGAGAAGGAGGAGGAGGAGCTGTGATGTAACAGAGGAAGAGGATGGTGAGCTGTGATGCAACAGAGGAGGAGGAGGATAGGCCGTGATGTAACAGAGGAGGAGGAGGAGGAGCTGTGATGTAACAGAGGAAGAGGATGGTGAGCTGTGATGTAACAAAGGAGGAAGGATGAGCTGTGATGTAACAGAGGTGGAGGAGGATGAGCTGTGATGTAACAGAGGAGGAAGAGGATGGTGAGCTGTGATGTAACAGAGGAGGAGGAGGATAGGCTGTGATGTAACAGAGGAGGAGGAGGAGGATCTGTGATGTAACAGAGGAGGAAGAGGATGGGCTGTGATGTAACAGAGGAGGAAGAGGATGGTGAGCTGTGATGTAACAGAGGAGGAGGAGGATGAGCTGTGATGTAACAGAGGAGGAAGAGGATGGTGAGCTGTGATGTAACAGAGGAGGAGGAGGATAGGCCGTGATGTAACAGAGGAGGAGGAGGAGGAGCTGTGATGTAACAGAGGAAGAGGATGGTGAGCTGTGATGTAACAAAGGAGGAAGGATGAGCTGTGATGTAACAGAGGTGGAGGAGGATGAGCTGTGATGTAACAGAGGAGGAAGAGGATGGTGAGCTGTGATGTAACAGAGGAGGAGGAGGATAGGCTGTGATGTAACAGAGGAGGAGGAGGATGAGCTGTGATGTAACAGAGGAGGAAGAGGATGGTGAGCTGTGATGTAACAGAGGAGGAGGAGGAGGATCTGTGATGTAACAGAGGAGGAAGAGGATGGGCTGTGATGTAACAGAGGAGGAAGAGGATGGTGAGCTGTGAAGTAACAGAGGAGGAGGAGGATGAGCTGTGATGTAACAGAGGAGGACGAGGATGGTGAGCTGTGATGTAACAGAGGAGGAGGAGGATAGGCCGTGATGTAACAGAGGAGGAGGAGGAGGATCTGTGAGGAAGATGGGCTGTGGTCCTTCTGATGCAGCGCTTAATTTCCCTCCTTGTCGCCATTCAGACGCCACTCCACTCCAATACGGCATCCTGGTGTATTAGCTTGTACCTGTGCATGTGTGTGTGTGTGTGTGTGTGCATGAGCACGCAGTCTCAACTCACGGTGGCGGTGATGCGCGGCCCGTTCAGCTGGGCGTAGAGGATGGACTCGTTGACCGCGTCCCGCACCCCTAGCAGCGCCAGCTCCAGGCTGTGCTGGCTGGCCACGGCGTGGGTCAGGCCCTCCAGCAGGGCCGTGTACCTCCTCCAGGGCTGGTCCAGCTCGCCCACGCTGGCCAAGCAGCCGCGCAGCACGTTCAGGCAGTAGCCCACGCAGGGCTTGATGAGGGTCAGCCCCTGGCAGTGCGAGCAGTACTGCATCTTCACCAGCCCCCGGGCACACTCCCCGCGTCAGCCCGGCGTGCTCCGACGCATTGACCACCTCCGTCCCTTCCTCCAGCGCCACCCCCAGGGCGCGGCCCGCCCCCAGCGCCCGCGCCAGCACCCGGGCCAGCGCGGCGGCGTGCGGGCCGAACGGGTTCACGTCCTGCCGGGTCATCCGCAGGCAGTCGACGCGCTCGCCGGCGCCGGCCGACCCGGGGTTGACCAGCCGCGTGTAGACCAGCGGGAAGAGGTGGTCGTAGAAGCGTTGCACGGCGAACTCCACGGAGACGTTGGCGCCGCGGATGTGGAGCGAGAGGGCGGCGAAGAGCTGGTTGACGTGGGGGAGCGCCTGGCGGGAGAGGGAGGGGTAGGACGCCTCCAGCAGAGAGCTCAGGTGGCCCTGGGAGAAGGACAGAAGGTACTGGAACGTATCTGCAGGGAGGGAGAGAGGGGGAGAGAGAGAGAGAGAGAGAGAGAGAGAGAGAGAGAGAGAGATGAGAGATGAGAGAGAGGGAGAGAGAGAGAGTGAGAGAGAGAGGGGAGAGGGAGAGAGAGAGAGATGAGAGAGAGATATGAGAGAGAGAGAGAGAGAGAGAGAGAGAGAGAGAGAGATGAGAGAGAGTGATGAGAGAGCGGAGAGTTTGGTTGCTTTCTGTCTCATGGGTGAAGACACAGACCCTTAATCCAATGGTCAGTTATAGTCCGTGTATGACTGTCAGTTATAGTCTGTGTATGAAGGTCAGTTATAGTCCATGTATGGCGGTCAGTTATAGTCCATGTATGACGGTCAGTTATAGTCCATGTATGGCGGTCAGTTATAGTCCATGTATGGCGGTCAGTTATAGTCCATGTATGACGGTCAGTTATAGTCCATGTATGACGGTCAGTTATAGTCCATGTATGGCGGTCAGTTATAGTCAGTGTACAGTATAGGCTACCCCGATAAAGGCTACGAAGCTAAACAACTACATGGCAGAGGGAGACCAGAGAGAGACCAGTGAGAGAGAGCATCCAGCACCCTGACCACCCCCCCTCCCTCCCTCGTCTGTTCATCCAACACCCCGCCCCCCCCCCTCCCTGCTCTGCTCCTGTCTATCTGTGTACCAGCCTTGGACAGGAGAGAGAGCCAGTGTTGAGTTTCCATGTGAAGTGGCTGGATATCAATGTGCATGAAGTCATCATCCCCATGTGTCTGTCTTAAGGAGACAGACATGCAGTGTTCGTGCATGTGTGTGTGTGTGTGTGTGTGTGTGTGTGTGTGTGTGTTGTGTTCCAGGCTGCCCCTGTAGAACTGAGTCTATTTTTGTCGTCATGTTGTGCATTTTGCAATGACGTTCATGTCGAGATGTAGGTTCAGTGGTTAAAAAACGCGCTGGCGCGGGCGCGGACACACACACAGACACACACACACGCACACACACACACACACACATGCACACACACACACACACAGAATAATGAGGGCAGGAACATAAAGAGATGACTGATATCAGTCTCAGGCAATGATGGGCGCCGATGAGGCGTTCCTCTTCTCTGCCGGCCCTGTTGAACAAGGTGCTGCTGGCTCACACAGTCACACAACAACAGAGAAACATGCCTTTCTTCTCCTCCTGTAAACCCCTGCTTTTCTCAGTGCTTCTTCCATAACCCCCCCACCACACACCTCTCTCTCTCTCTCTCTCTCTCTCTCGCAAGGGACGGTCCAGCAATGGTCTATCGTTAAGCAATAGCAAAGCTTAGGCTTATATAAAGAACCGTACTGTATATATAGCCTACTACTTACTATCACTTTTACTCTTAGACCACCAACAAAGAAAATAATGTTTTAAGGACCATACCGGTTTAAATATGATTTGATCTCCTAAAATTAGTCACCCAACGTATATCAC
>NC_140245.1:4267785-4345285 GCF_949987555.1 Borostomias antarcticus
TGCGACTTGGTCAAGACCTTCTACAAGAGCAAATCAGAGGCCAGACACCAAACCCCCTAACACGAAGAGAACTTCTCAGTCAAGTGTCAGGACTGTGTCAGGACTGTATGACCCAGTTGGACTAGTAACTCCTGCCAAGCAGAAGGGAGCTATTCTGGTACGGAGAGCTTTCCAAGAGGCAAAAGGTCAAAGTTGCCCAGTCAAAGACACATGGGACACTGCACTCTCAGATGGTCTCAGGGGGGATGCAATCAGCCTGTTCGAGGAGTACCACCAACTCGGCAAAGTCAAGTTCACCAGGGCTCTAACCACCAAATGCTTCACAAATGAACCCTGGGCAATCACGTTCTCTGATGGAAGCGAGCATGCATATGGAGCAGTGATGTATCTAAGATGGACCACAGACCAGGGTTCCATTGTCCGGCTGGTAGAATCCAAGGCAAAACTAACTCCATTGGACCATAAAGGCGAAGCTGTCAAAGCAGAGATGTGTGGAGCAATGTTTGCCTCATGGCTAAATAAGTTCTTTGAGCTGCATAGTCTAATCCAAGTCGGAAGGTGGTACCACTTTGTCGACAGTCAAACAGTCCTTGGTGCAATACAGCGAGAAAGCTATGGCTATCAAACATTTTTTGCGAACAGGATTGGAGAGATTCAAAACAGCACAGCGATTCAGGACTGGTGGTGGATTCCTGGGCCTCAAAACATTGCTGATGTGATCACCAGAGGAGTAGGCCCTCAAGATCTGGATGAACACTCCGAGTGGCAAAATGGACCGAAGTTCTTAAGTTTGCCAGAAAATGAGTGGCCAGCCAAATCTGCTAAAGAACTAGCAATCACCGCCAGAGAAAGCATCAACAAGTTGCAGAGGAAAGCATTTGTTGCTGTGCTGACAAGGGCCCAGGCTCTGAAACAGACCTCAGTAAAGGAAAAGCCCACACAAAATCTGAACCAGGTCCAAGTGGAACAAAGGATACCGGAACAAAAAAAGACCACCAGGAGGGTCAGTTGTCCAAAGCCTTGTGGATGTTAAGCGGTTCAGTGTTCTAACCAGACTAGTCAAAACAGTTGCGATGGTCTGGAGGGCAGCAAAAAAGTTCCTTGGGTGAGATCATCTGGCCATGGACAGCCCAAAGTGGGAGGCAGTCTCCTCAGAAGGAGTCATCTCAGTAAGAGAAAGAAAAGATGCCCTAAGGGACATTTTTCTCGCAGCACAAGAGGGCACAATCTTCCCAAGCTCCACCACAGACAGGTTGGTGGTCTACAAGGACCAGGACTCTGGCCTGTTGGTTTGTGGTGGCCGAGTCCAAAACTTCAAAGAAGATCAATGTTGTGTCCCAATCCTGCCCTATGATGCCTGGGTGTCCACACTGCTAGCTCGGGAGGCCCACAATGAGAACCATGATGGAGTGGCCGGAACATTGCTCAAAATGAGAAGGAAGGCATGGGTCATAAGAGGAAGGAGAATTGCCCAAAAAGTTGTTGATGGCTGCATGACCTGCAAGAGGTCAAGAGCGAGGAAGTGTCGACAAGTGATGGGTGACTTGCCACCAGAAAGGACTGAACCAGCTGCACCTTTTGAGTTTACAACAGTAGACCTCTTCGGACCATACCAAGTAAGAGATGATGTCAAGAAGAGAGTAACACTAAAAGCCTGGGGAGTTGTCTTTTGCTGCATGGCGAGCAGAGCTATCCACACAGAACTAGTAAATGCCCCATCAACTGAAGGCTTTCTGATGGCTTACCAAAGGTTTACCGCACTCGGGGCATCCAAGAAAGATCTGGTCAGATCCAGGAACCAATTTCATTGGGGCAAAACCTGTCTTGGAGGAGTTGTACAGGTTCTTGGACAGCCTGAATAAAACTGTCCTGGAGGACACTGCAGCCAAGAATGGAACAGAGTGGATGTGGAAAATTCACCCAGCCGATTCTCCACACAGGAATGGTGCTGCAGAAGCTGCTGTGCGTGTTGCAAAGAGGGCACTCCAGAGTCTTGGAAAGGAGTCCGGGCTCAGTTACTCAGAGTTCCAGACAGCTCTCTACATGGCAGCCAACCTTGCAAACGGGCGCCCGATTGACGCTAGAGTACAGAGCCGGGAAGATAGTACCCAGTATGTTACACCAAATAGCCTCCTACTCGGTCGAGCATCTCAAAGTGGAGACTTTAAAACCTTTGACTTTTCCAGCTACCCCTACAAAAGACTCAGAGCAATGCAATCAGAGGTGACTAAGTTTTGGAAGTCCTGGAGTCAACTTGCCGGTCCCAATCTCGTTGTAAGGAGCAAATGGCACACAGCAGAGAGAAATGTCACCGTGGGGGACATTGTCTGGTTAGGTGACCAAAACGCACTGAGAGGTCACTTCAAGCTTGGCAGAGTTGTCAGCACTAATCCAGACAGCAAAGGCATTGTTAGAGATGTTCACGTTAGGGTTTTCCCAAGCTACTGCGTTCCCCTGACAAAGGCCCCAAAAGCAATGACCAACCATCCCAACTCTAACGTGAAAAAGGAGAAGCTCCAAGCCACCATTTTGCACAGGGATGTTAGACGGTTGGTTGTCTTGCTCCCTGTTGAAGAACAAATGGAGTCCAGTCAGTACAGAGCCACCAAACCATGACCACACAGTTTGCCCTTAAAGCCGGCGATCTTCCCGATGTTTCCATGTGAAGATCGAGTGGGAGGTGTCTTGTCAAGCTGGGAAACCACAAACAACATCAACATCACAATTCAGAGAAAGTTCCCATTTCTTCCCCCTAGAGGGGAAAACAGTCATTGCGGCTGGTCAACTATTACCAGCTGAGGGCAATGTGCAATTAAGGCCATAGCTGCTCAACAGAGGTGTTCACCCTTTTAACTAGGAAACTCCAGTGAGAAGGCAATTGGAGCTGGAACAAACACTGGTGGGGAAGATTGCCCACTACAAAGAACTGTTGTGCTTTTAACTGCCTGCTAAATGACCAGGGGCCTCATTTATCAAAGAGCATGTAAATTCAGGTGTAAAAGAGGGCGTACGACAACGCGGAAAATGCGAAATGTCGCGTACGACGAGAATATTTACACGCTTTTCGGATCTATCAAAAATGTCGGACATGCTGCTGCGCCATTTCCTCCACGAAAAATCCGACGGTGGCGTAGAAGAGAGCGGACGCGCACGCGCCCCGTGTTCCGCCCTCGCCACGCCCAAATCCAACCATATATGGTCAAAACCATGAGTGGCCAAACGTGGTTTCCCGGAAGGAACCGGCTCAAAAAGGCAGCGTGGAGCACCCAGGCGGTACAATGAAACATGGAACGAAGAGCTAAAAAACGAAACTTTTCGGAGACGGAGGTGCATGTGCTTGTTGGTGAGGTCCACGCAAGGAAGACAATCCTCTTCGGAAGGTATTAAAAGCCTACCTTTGTCTGATTGCTCCTACAGCTTAGTAGCCTACTTTAGCTAAGTTTTGTGCATTTAGGATTTGGCATACACGGACATACTATAACATGTGGCTGTGAGGAAAGCAAACATTCCCAACATCCTGTGGCCGGCTATGATTGATTTAGGACCACAAACATGGAACAATAACCCCAGATGATCACTTCATAATGTTGGACCACATTAGACAATTTCCCCCATGGGAGATTAATACTCTCTCATCTAATCAGCCATAGCCCCGGCCTCACCAACAAGCGCAAAGGCACTGAGTGGTTGGAGGTGGCGAGGGCTGTCAATGAGGCCGGCGCCACAGGGAGGAGTGCCACGGAGGTCAGGAAAAAGTGGACTGACCTGAAGGTGGGTGTCATTCCTGTAATAGCCTACATCTAATTTCATACCCATGTGTACCCCCCTACCTCAACGTCTGTAGTGCAATGTTAACACTAGCATTGTTACAGAGGGAGGCCAAGAAGCACATTACTGCCCACAGGCAGGCAGTAGTGCGCACCGGTGGGGGCCCGGCACCACCCCCTCCCACGCCGTTGGACGACACCATCGCGTCGATAATAGGGCGTGAATGCACGGATGGTGTCGTCCCGGCGGACGAGGGGCAGGGGGAGGAGTCGGACAGGACAGTCACTGCAGACGAACCCGGTAAATCACACTTAACCATTTATTTTGCTGCCAACAGACAAACATACCAAATAATATGGCTTCACCATAGGTGTCTTGGAAAATAAGGTTCACAGAAAAACCCCAAGATAATGAAATAATGTTTCCCCAGACTCTGACGTGGGGTGGGACTCAGAGGAGGGGGAGTCTGCAGTGGTCCTGGACCTGACGGTCGTGCCCCCGCCGGTTGCAGCCTCCACCTCCAGCGCCACGACCTACAGTGCCTCCACCTCCAGCGCGCCGGCCTCCACCTCCAGTGCCATCTCCACCACCAGTGCCTCCAGCGCCTCCGTCTCCAGCATGCCGGCCTTCACCGCCCACGCCTCCACCTCTGGCTCCACCGCCTGGTCCATGCCTCCACCTCCACACCGCCCGGTCCACGCCTCCACCGCCCACGTCTCCACCGACCGGTCCACGCCTCCACCGCCCACGCCTCCACCGCCCGGTCCACGCCTCCACCACCCGGTCCACGCCTCCACCACCCGGTCCACGCCTCCACCACCCGGTCCACGCCTCCACCGCCCGGTCCACGCCTCCACCGCCCACGTCCACGCCTCCACCTCCCGGTCCACGCCTCCACCTCAGGCTCCAGCGCCCCGGTCCCTGCTGCCAGCGTCCCTGTCCCTGGGGAAGCCCGTCTGGGCTTCCTCGCTGACGCGGTGCTGGAGACCCAGACGGACGCCCTAGGGGCCCAGAGGGACATGGCAGAAGGGATTGGGGCGGTTGTGCAGCAGTTGGTGGAGGTCACAACAGTACTCCACCAGGGCCAACAGGACATTCTCACTGCACTTCATACACTCACACATGCTGTCACGGCCTACACACAGTCAGTCACTTCCACACTCACGGACCTCACACAGTCACTCACTACCACACTCACAGACCTCACACAGTCACTCACAAACGCACTCACACAGTCACTCCCCAACCCCCAATAAAATGGTTCATGTGAATCTTACTTGTCGGTGTTCATAGTTGTTGCATGGCCTCAGCGCGGGCCCTTTGGCCCCGCTGGTACCCCTCATGACGGGGAGGGGGCTGAGGGGGTGGGTCTACATTGTGGGGTGGGGGGAGGCCCGGAGGGAGGTGCACTCCGCGCCGTACTGCCACGTTGTGGAGGATGGTACATGCCCGGATGATGGTACAGACTTTCGCCGGGTGGTAGAGGAGTCTACTACCCGACGAATCTAGGCAGCGCCATCGGCCCTTGAGGAGGCCGATGGCGCGCTCGACGACATTGCGTGTCCGGGCATGTACCTCATTGAACTGGGTCTCCTGCTCATTCTGAGGGTCCGGGAAGGGAACCAGCAGCCACTCCCTCAGGTAGTAGCCACTGTCGCCTGTGGGTGACAGAATCATCAGTCTGAACTGGTTCTCATTCTTATCAGGTTTGAATATGTATATTGGCATATGCACTCACCGACAAGCCAGCCGTCACGCGCAGCGCCTGCCTCCAGTCTAGCCCCTACCATGCTGTGTGCCAGGATGAACGAATCATGTGTGGAGCCAGGCCACCGTGCCACTACACCTGTGATGAGCATGTCGGCGTCACATATGATTTGGGCATTTATGGAGTGCACATTTTTCCGATTCACATAGACGTATTCATTGTTGGACGGTGCCCTTATCAATATGTGGGTGCAGTCAATGGCCCCAATCACATTGGGGAGACCGGCCATTGCTGCAAATCGCCTTTTGGTGTCGGCCTGCTCCTCCACAGAGTAAGGGAACCGGATATACCTAGCGTGCATCCTGAGAATGCCATCCCAGACTGCAGGCATGATGGCGCTCAGTGACGGCTGAGATATCCCAGACCTATGGGGGAAATATTTAGCAGGATTAGATCATACCCAGCAGGGGCTTCGGTCCCAAGGATGAGCAAGTTAATGTTGAGTTGTCAGACACATTACACACCTGTCGGCTAGTTCCCGCTGGTATGTCCCGGTTGCCAGGAAACCCAGCGTGGTCAGTACCTGTGCCAGAACAAGTAGATTTACATCACTTCATTATGTCCAAATGTTCACAGCACATTCTTCATTCTTTTTTGGAGTGCTGCCTTGGCCTCATTATTCTATATGGTATGTGGTCCGTAGGCCTACCTGTATTGGCACGGATGTTGCGTGGGTGCGCCGGGTGCTCCGTTCCAATGCTGGACCCAGTTCAGCACATAGCTCCAAGAGCACGGCTCTTGGTAGTCTATATCGGCTTATTAGCCAGTCATCATCATGGGCCAGCAGATCGTGTTGGTCGCGGAACACCCGCTCCCTCCTAATCCTCCTCCCACCATCGCCGCCTGCGTTTTCTATCAGTAGGAGTCCTAGTAGTGCAGGATTCATGTTGTCTTGCTTTACGCACAGGAGGACTGCCATTTATATGCCTAGCGAACAGCAAACAGCTGCACATGATCACATATTAATGACAATCTAATTGGTCAATTATTGCCGTTTGATGGAGTGCCTGCATTAGGTGTGTGACATATAGCGCGGAAAGGTTTGGGACAGCGCATAGGTTAAGTTTGGGGAACAAATCCATATCGGACCATGAATGAGCCGGTTAGAGGACACGTCTAATCTTGCATTGCGATATATGTTTGTGCTGAATTGGGCTATTAGCCTACATGATTGTGCGTTCATGAACTGTCGCTCTTATTCTCTCCATCAAACATTGTAATTCACCGACGCACCACCTGCGTCGCCAGTTCCCCCTGTGTTCAAAAAGGGTGTAGAAAACCGTGTAAATCGGTACGGCTACTTGAGAGGTGTCCTACAAAAGCGCGTAGAAAGGCGACTACATTTTTGCCTTCGGCTTGATAGATCGCGCTGTGGGGGAAGACCGTGTAAAAAAAGGCGTATCTCAATGATAAATGAGGCCCCAGAGTGGCTGCCGGTGAGAAATGATTCTTGATTGTTGTTATTGTTTGATGATAATTGATGTTTGATTTGTTTGATGTCATTCTAATGTGGACTACTGTTTGGTAGAGTATAGCTTGTTTATGGAGTTGGCTAAATATGTGAATTGCTGTGCTGGTTGGTAGATAGAGTTGTAGGCCTACTGCCAATTATTGTTTGTTTCCAATCCAGTTGGTTGTGGGTATGTTTACATGTCACAGGGGTCTAGCCTATTTAGGTGTATGTATGCTTGTGTGTATGGTGTGATATAGTCTGTTTGTATGCATGCTTGTATGTATGTGTGTACCCTAGCCTGTATGCATGTGTGTACTGTATGTATTTGTGCATTTGTGTGCTTGACAGCCCATTTGTATATTTTGGTGTCACAATGGTGAATTGGTGGTTAAAGGTGTAGTGAACAATTTTTGCAGAGTTGATTGACGTGCATTGTTAATTGTGTTTTCACCTCCAAAGGTTTTTCACTGCTACCACCAATGAAACGACGACAAAAAGAAAACAAAATCCTAAATAAAAGGAGAAAGATAATTTCTGTCTGATCATTGAGAGTGGAATCCTGTGGGACTCTGGGCAGACAGTTTAGCCCTTTTCAAGTTCGGGGACAGCACAGATAAACAAAAACATAACTTGACACACATACATGCACAAAAAAGTGGTACCCACTCATTGGAACCATGCCGTGTCACTGGGTAGGAGAAAAAAAAAAAAGACATCACTTACCCTTCTGCATTTAGCAGGGGCATGTTTCAATGTCTCCTGCAGCTGGGCGGCCACCTCCGCCATCATAGCCTTCGGCATGGAGACGATAACTGCACCTTTAAGTTATCAAGAAAGGTAATGGTTTCAATTCACATTGGTCATGGAACAAAGACGATGTATTATTTTGCAGAAAAATATGAACCATTTCTTCTTACGTGTTATAACATTGAAGAGTGTCATACTCTTCAGTGGCTTCTTCCCCTTCTTCCCGTGCACACTGTAGGCGCTCCACACCGCATGTGTGGCAACAGCTGACAGCACCCGCCGGACTGTGTCAGCCAGGTCTCTGCCACCAATGGCACCTAGGTATTGTGTCTGCAAAACATAAAGACAGTCATTTACTGTACCCTTCCCTGCAAAAATAAGGCATAAACTTCTGCCCTGCAGACACTCACCATCTTCCTCTGATCTCCCCGGTCCTTCAACTTCGCCTCAAAGACCTGCAGCTCCTCCTCCGTTTGGGCAGGGTCCAGTGCATCAAGCACTTCTCCCTGGGCACCTCTGGACTCCCCAGACCGTCTGCTCTAGGCCAGCTCCCTCACAGTCTGCGCGAGCTCACCGAGCTGCTCTCGTAAGTCAGAGAACTGCTGATGTACCGACCTCTGGAAATCTAGATATCAACACAGATGTGGCTAAGTACATTGACGTAAAACAAAATTAAACTCAAAATATATCCCTGCATGAAACATGAAGTAGTTCCTGAAATTGCACGTACCAGCATCTGCAGAGCAGCATTGATTGAGTAGAGGGGTACACTGAGTCAATGCTGCTGGAGCCGTTCTCTTGGGCGATGGCATCACAGAGCTAACTGAAAACCTAAAGGGATAAAGGGATTAGCAGGACACTTTATGGTTTTGGCAGCATGCTTTGGCTTCTGGCATTTGAAGGAAAATAAATGAAGACATGAAACAGGTAGACACATCACAACACTGATGCAATGTTGCTGCACCCCACTGTGTTAGTAGGCAGCGCCGTTGTTTAGCGGTGAAAGGTGATGATTATAAGGGCCCACAAGCAAGCAGGGCCCTCTTTTATGACAAAATTATTCTGCATGTAGATCAGTCACACTAATGCTGCATCAGAATTCTAATTAAGCTATACAAATAATGCAATACAGATGAAAAAAGTTTAAATTTCCTGAGCAATATCCCCCTTCTCAAATGGTTTGGTCCATGCCATGGTTCATGCTGGCAAGTCTCACGTTAAATCATAAACATCATGCCCATACATAAATCCGGGCACCAGAGAAATAATGACAACTATCGACTCTGCCCGCGCGGGGATGCCGGTGTTCAATTCCCCGACGTGGAGGCAGTTTCCTTTTTAGCTAAAGCTAAGCTAAAGTGTGCTGTTCGTTTCTGCTACAGTGCTTGAATATTGAGAATGTTTTGACTGTCAGTATGTTGAGGATAGTGTTGTAGATAGTAATTCATAAACTATCAATTCTGCAATTGACCCATTTTATTACAGTATATTACATTATGTACCACCATATGCTCCCATGCGTTGGTGGTATAGTGGTGAGCATAGCTGCCTTCCAAGCAGTTGACCCGGGTTCGATTCCCGGCCAACGCAGCTTACATTTTTGTCATTTTTTGCACACAGAGCCACGAAATGCATTCAGGGGCAGAGGCCATTTCAGCTCAGTAGGCGTATAGAGAAATGCATCTATACTAAACAGATATCTATGCTAACAAACGCGTGTCTATGACGACACTGTCGACATCATGTATCTGTGACATGCCTGCCTTGCAACAACACTTGGAGGGACCTACCCTAGTTAAAGGAGTAGTAAAGGGAAAATGCGTGTTTAGCCCTGTTTTAAGGTTACTTATGATCATATACAATGGTTCAGATCAAAACGTTGACAACACTAGCACTTTTTAGAAAGTCTGATAATTGCTCTACCACCATTTTGGTCATACAATGGATGTGGATGGGCACCTTGAAAAATCTTTCAAAAACATGTTAAACTCTCGATTTCAAAGACAAGAAGCTCACGAGGGGGTAATTGGTGTCCGTTGGTGTTCTGACATTAAATTCGCCGCAAAGTATAAATCCTGTAGTGTTTTATTGATCATTTTATGAAATCCATTGACCGTTGTAGATGTGTAGATCAATCCGCAGAGGGGATTCAGGAAGCGGAACTACTTACGGTAGCTATTGTTATTGTTTATGTTGCTAGGCCACCTAGTTTACAGTTTACACATGTATGTGCTGCGACTAAATAGTTATATGCTAAATATTTTAAAAAGCCTTTCCAGATGAACTAGGATCTTACTTTATGGCGAATTATATGTCAGAACGCCAACTAACACCTTGGTGAGTTTCTTGTCTTTGAAATCAAGAGTTTAACATGTTTTTGAAAGATTCAAGATGCCTACCCACATCCATTGTATGACCAAAACTGTGGTAGAGCAATTATCAGACTTTCTCAAAAGTGCTAGTTTTATCAATGTTTTGATCTGAACCATTGTATATTATCATAAGTAACCTTAAAACAGGGCAAAACATGCATTTTCCCTTTACTACTCCTTTAAGCTTAACTTTTCCCATTTGTTCTCTATGGTAATCCTTCACAATACACAATATATGTTTGGCCACTGCTACTTCCATAATCTTGCAGTGAAATCAAAAGACCTCTGTAATGAAAAGTGTGAAAAATGTAAGGCTGCGTTGGCCGGGAATCGAACCCGGGTCAACTGCTTGGAAGGCAGCTATGCTCACCACTATACCACCAACGCACGAGAGCAAAACATGGACAGATGTTATTTTGAGGAAAGTGTAGTAGTACCCAACCTATGTTGAATGCATTTATTAAAAGACAACCCTGGACCTTATATACCATTCTCCGTCTGTAGGCTACACTCGCGGCTCATATTCTCTACGCTACGATCGGCTTCCATCATATTCTAAGTCATCTTCTATATCCTCAAAATCTGATAAATATTCAGCCATATTGCACACAATATTCCAGGCACCAACAAGCCGATCGTAGCGTAGAGAATGGATAATAGCCTGCGCGCTGTGCGCATGCGTGCTGGAGCAAGTGGGGAAGCTATATTTTGTTTCTAAAGATCATATTACAGAGGCATGTGAAAACCACAACAAGCCTACGCTCTATGGAAGCACAACGATTCATAAAAACAGATTGTTGAAAACCGTTTCGCGGCAGAAAATACATTTTTTAGAAGCTGCATTCTCAGTGCCCCGTCCGCCGCCATTACATGGATATACTTGGCGCGCACTGGATTTTAAATTTCTTCTACAGGGCTCCAAATTACACCAAAGTTATCTCGGTGAGTCAAATGTCTTATAATATGCCATAAATAAGGTCCAGGTTGTCAAAAACGAACATTCTCCTTTAAGTCACTTTGGATAAAAGTGTCTGCTAATTGACTCTAATGCAACGTGAAGCCTTCTGCAACCATACATGAAAATGCATGAAAAACAACACTGATTGGCTATTTTGGCACAGTTCATAAACAAGCTTTCTTGTTATTATCGTCTTAATTTCATGAGAATAAAATGGAGGAAAAGGAAGATGATGAGTGCGAATGATATTAAAATTTCAATTATTAAGTTTCTTCAGGATTTCATGTCAGAATGTTCTCTGTAAACATTATTTAAAAAAAACAAAAAAACAATGCCCCGTGTGAGGCTCGAACTCACGACCTTCAGATTATGAGACTGACGCGCTGCCTACTGCGCCAACGAGGCCCTATTAAGGTAGTATACATTATATAACAATATTTCTCAGTGGCTCCTCTAGGATTTTTTTGCAATGGTAGTTCTATGGATGTATTAATAGAACTGTTACCCCCTTTGGACAAAACTAACTTTTTACATAAGTTGCATTTAGCACTGTCGGTAGATTTGATGAAGTACTGTTTTGCCCGGTCTGTCACTATGCCTACTTCCTTAAAGGGGAACGCCGCTGTCATAGCAAGTTTAGCTCAAATGTCGCTTTGTCCTCAATGAAACCGATCGGTACACACCAACATTTAACTGATCTATGCAATAGTAAGATAGCTCCTTTTTCCTCTGTGCGCGCACCCCCTTTATAATGTATGGAATACCAAATGTGCCAATATTAAATAAATAAATATCCCTTCATTATATAAATAATCATATGTATAAATACAGGAATATAAATAAATAAATAGGTAAATTGTGAAATCGCTAAATAATTAAATAAAATACAAACAATTAATATGAAATATTATTTCATAATGTATGTTTTATTTCATATTTCACATTTTATTTTCAAATTGCACTTTTTATTTATTTCATAATGGTACTTTTCCAAAGGACACTTTATTTCATAATGTCACATTTATTTATTTCATGTTGACTCTTTTCATAATGACTGCTTATTTATTTCATGTTGACTCTTTTCATAATGACTGCTTATTTATTTCATGTTGACTCTTTTCATAATGACTGCTTATTTATTTCATGTTGACTCTTTTCATAATGACTGCTTATTTATTTCATGTTGACTCTTTTCATAATGACAGGACATTTCATAATGTCGTCATGGTTACCTATGGTACAGACCAAAGCAACAGCTCACCGAGACGAGTCGACTTCTGGTAAGCCCCCCCCCCCCCCCCCCCCCCCCACCCTGCGTGGCCCGCTTGTCGAATAAGCAAGTGAACTGTGTCGGTCTAACATAACTCGGTTAACAAGCAGCATCCTGTGAAATCCCATGGTAAATAATATAACATCGTGTTCAATATGTTGCATCAAATGTTGTATTTTGACTGGATGGTGCATGGGGTTAGAGAGCTAACGTTAGCTAGCTAGGCTAACGTCACTGACGTTTGGGAGGCGAGACTAGCATGGGGTTAAGGGGGTTACAGCCTCTAACGTTAGCTAATTATGATCTAATTTCTAGAATGTACAAATGTTAATAAATGTGTACTTTGCGATCCACCATTACCAGAAGAAGAAAGAGGGGGTATGGCTGCTGAGAAATCAACCCCAGACTTACTGCGGGAATTAGCCAACCGCTTGGAACAGACAACCTCCGCAGCTGTCCCTAGTCCGACGGCCGCTGCAGCTCCAAGCCTGAGAACCCCTGTTCAAGGTACAGTCTAGCAACAAATACTACTACACCATAGCAATATAATGGTTGGTCTAGACCTGTTCATTGAACATTCGTATCATGTAGCCTACTTTTTAGAAAGTTAGTCTTGCATAGCCCTGTCTACACTGTGGCAGCATTAGATAGGTCTGGCTTTTGGAGACGAGTTTGACGTGAGGCTGTGCTGTGTGAACCTTGGGCTTGCTAGCTAACACTTTTCAAATGGGATCTTTACATGCCACTATTTAGGCTAATGTATCCATGCATAACTACAGTAGTACTGTACAGATGTTGCACCTTTTCTCCAATACATCATCATAACAACTTGTAATGTCTTTTCCCCCACATTTTGAAGCTGAAGTGGCGAGGCTGTTTGCTCCGTACAATAGAAGGCCCTCTACGCCACTGTCGTCTATCAGGCCACCAGCTCCAAAGGCTCCACGAATCAGCTTCACCCATGTATTCTTTTGTTTAAGTGATCATTTAACAGACAAAATACCCAGCAAAGCTGTTAAAATCCAACTTGGAGCAGCTGGTCTGGGGGAGAAAAGAATCTCATTTCAAGGTAAAACTTTGTTTGTTGTATAGTTGCATGTTTTGATTAGTTTAGTTTAAAAAACGTTTATAATCCCGAATGGTTATTGAACTGAATGTAAGAATGGCTGAATCCCAATTCTTCCCTTAGACCTAACACTAGCCCTACCTCTTGATTTTGACGATGCCATTTAGGGCTAGTGTCATCCTGATTCCTGAGGGTGTCAAATTAACAGTAACACTACCCCTTGACTCTCCATTTCGAATATATATCTTGGCAAACATAACACAGGATGATGTACAAGGAGGGGACAGATACCTAGTGAAAGTACTATTGGTTGCTAGTAAAAAGACAATAACGAGGGCTTGGTATTAGGTGGAACCCCCAACCAAGGAGCAGTGGCTGGGTGTTGTGGAAGAGATTTATGTTAGGGAGAAGTTCACGCATGCATTGAGGATGCAGGAAGGAAAGTTTGAAGGGAGATGGGAAAAATGGATGGATTATAGAAGGAAGTGTGATGATACCACTTATATTGAAATTGTAATATTTGATTAAGAGAAAAAAGCTGCATGGATGGAAGTACCCATAAGCTGTTATTGTAAGTTTTTATGTTTTATTGTATTGTCGTTGTATGGATGGAAAATGCTAATAAAGATTAAAGTAAAGAAGAAAAAGAATATATCTTGGCTATGCACACACCAACAAGCCAGCCGTCACGCGCAGCGCCTGCCTCCAGTCTAGCCCCTACCCTGCTGTGCGCCAGGATGGATGAGTCATGCGTGGAGCCAGGCCACCGTGCCACTACACTTGTGATGAGCATGTCGGCGTCACATATGATTTGGGTATTTATAGTGTGCACATTTTTGCGATTCACATAGACGTATTCATTCACTGATGGTGCCCTTCAATATGCGGGTGCAGTCGCCATCGCCGTCACAGAGTTATGTTAGACCGACACAGTTCACTTGCTTATTCGACAAGCGGGCCACGCAGGGGGGGGGGGGGGGGGGGGGGGCTTACCAGAAGTCGACTCGTCTCGGTGAGCTGTTGCTTTGGTCTGTACCATAGGTAACCATGACGACATTATGAAATGTCCTGTCATTATGAAAAGAGTCAACATGAACTAAATAAGCAGTCATTATGAAAAGAGTCAACATGAAATAAATAAGCAGTCATTATGAAAAGAGTCAACATGAAATAAATAAGCAGTCATTATGAAAAGAGTCAACATGAAATAAATAAGCAGTCATTATGAAAAGAGTCAACATGAAATAAATAAGCAGTCATTATGAAAAGAGTCAACATGAAATAAATAAGCAGTCATTATGAAAAGAGTCAACATGAAATAAATAAATGTGACATTATGAAATAAAGTGTCCTTTGGAAAAGTACCATTATGAAATAAATAAAAAGTGCAATTTGAAAATAAAATGTGAAATATGAAATAAAACATACATTATGAAATAATATTTCATATTAATTGTTTGTATTTTATTTAATTATTTAGCGATTTCACAATTTACCTATTTATTTATTTATATTCCTGTATTTATACATATGATTATTTATATAATGAAGGGATATTTATTTATTTAATATTGGCACATTTGGTATTCCATATGTGATGGGCGAAGGCTCGGTAGGACAGCAGGTGGTGCACGGCTGTGGACCTGGACAACCGCTGCTGGATGACCGGAGCTGGACAGCTGTGGTTGTGGACAACAGTTGACTGGAGGTGGATAGCTGTGGAGGTGGACATACAGCCATAAATGACACTGCACTGCTTGTTGCTTGACACAGATATCAACCAATATATATAATATATCAATCAATATTAGTCTCTCAATATATGATCGAGTATGATAACTAGCAAACTTAGAAACATGACAAACAGGTAACGTTAGCTATTCAGAAACAAGTCTCTCATCACAAAATCCGATCGCTAGCTTCGTTTTCTCAGTGTGCAAATCGTGATTGTACACACATAACATTACACACTTGTATGACAACTAGGTAGTATACTTAGAATATATAGTAAATGAGAAGTGATATCACCAGATTATGAACGTAGCGAGAGCAAGTTAACTTTGCTTACCGTGAAGTGGAATGGAGTGAATGCGGGCGATGACAAAAGACTAGTGGCGAAAAGAAGACAGTTGAGCCCACACGAATGCCGCGCGGAACGACGTTAGCTGAAGGGAGAAATGAAATAAATAAATGTGACATTATGAAATAAAGTGTCCTTCGGAAAAGTACCATTATAAAATAAATAAAAAGTGCAATTTGAAAATAAAATGTGAAATATGAAATAAAACATACATTATGAAATAATATTTAATATTAATTGTTTGTATTTTATTGAATTATTTAGCGATTTCACAATTTATCTATTTATTTATTTATATTCCTGTATTTATAGATATGATTATTTATATAATGAAGGGATATTTATTTATTTAATATTGGCACTTTTGGTATTCCATAATAATGGAGGTCTATGGGCCTCTGCTAAAAACGAAGGTTACGTATTGTAACCCCAGTTCTACGAGTGGAGCGGAGCCCCATAGGGGGGCGCTAGCGCTCCTATTGGTAACCCATGTTGGCATGCCAACAACCAATCTGAAGATAAACATGTACTCTTATCGTCCTAACCAATCACAGACCCCCTACTACTATAAAGGTGGCTCAACCCCAGCAATCTGCTCTCCCACACTAAGTCAGACGAGCTAGAAAGCTAGAGGCAGGGCCCGGAAAAAACCCTATGGGGCTCCGCTCCACTCGTAGAACTGGGGTTACAATACGTAACCTTCGTTCTACATCGTGGAGCTACGCCCCATAGGGGGGCGCTAGCGCTCCTATTGGTAATAGGCGGAGCTCCAGCGATGCCCACAATGTACGCGGGCCAGGCCGACATAAAAAACATCAACCCACTGGAGGCAAGGGAGTACACAAGCACCACACAGTAGTAAAGTGCAACTCCCTCCACCCGAACCCCAACGGAGGGCCGGTCAGGCAATAAGACGGACGGACGAGGCAAAGGACCGCAAACGGAACGCAAGGGTCCCCTGGTGTCCACCAGGAGCTAAAAACCAAAGGCCGCGCACCCCGCACAGGGGGCGGAACAATGGTCAAGCTGCATAAACATGCAAGTAAAATTGGCCGGGAAGTTACCGACCAACACAGCCACGCCACCTCAGGGCGTGGCCCTAGCAGCGACACTCAGGACAGAGTCTGCCAGGGAGCTAGATGGCACATCCAGTAGATAGAAGCGGATAAAAGGCGACGGCGACGCCCAGGACGCCGCAGCACAGATATCCTCCACACACACCCCTTGAAAGAGCGCAACCGAAGCGGCAACTCCTCTAGTGGAGTGCGCGCGCACCCGGCCAGGCAAAGGGCGACCTGCTGCGGTATACGCAGCAGAGATGCCCTCACAAAGCCAGCGAGAGAGGCGCTGCTTGGAAAGGGGGGAGCCCAGCTTGCCCGCACCGTAGCATACGAGCAGCTGAGGCGTGGTCCTGAACGAGGCCGTGCGCCTAATGTAAACAGAGAGCGCACGGACCGGGCACAAGAGATGCAACCGGGCGCCCTCCACCGAGCAGTGCGGAGGAGGAGAAAAGGCGCGCAGCTCCAGAGGCCTAGCACTATAAGAGTGCCTAACCACCTTGGGCAGGAAAACCGGGTTGGGCCTCAGAACGGCCTTACTGCCGTCCCCAGTGATGGTGAGGCAGCCCGGCTGCGTCGACAGCGCACACAGATAACTCACTCGCTTACCCGAGGATAATGCGAGGAGCAATGCCGTTTTGATAGACATCCATCTGAGATCAACCTGCTCCAAAGGCTCGAACGGCACCTTGCACAGTGCGTCCAAAACCAGTGACAGATCCCACTGGGGGGCCAAGGCTCTGACAGGTGGTCTAAGCCGGACCACACCCGTCAAAAAACGCCTGACCAGAGGGTGAGCAAAGACCGTAGTCCTAGCAAACCCCTCATGGCATGCTGAAATAGCAGCCGCATACACCCTAATGGTGGAGGCAGCAAGCCCCAGGTCCAACAGATGTTGTAGGTAGGAGAGCACTGACTCAACTGAGCAGGTCTCCGGGTCTACATCTTCCTCATCACACCAACGCACGAAAGACTCCCACTTCCCAGCGTACAGCTTAGAAGTAGAGCCAGCACGCGCGCTCTGAATAGTGCTGATCACAGCCGCGGAGAGACCCCTCCGAGCTAACCTGCGCCGTTCAGTAACCAGGCCACCAAGCGCTGACCCAGAACCGGGGGGGCCTGTATCGTGCCGCCCGCCTGGGACAGGGCATCCCGCCTGTACGGAATGAGCCAAGGGCGAACCTGAACCAGAGCCATCAGTTCCGCGAACCATCGCGCACTGGGACGGTCTGGCGCAACTAGGATCACTGTCCGACGTTCGGACCGTATTCTGGTCAACAGCATAGGAATGATCGCCACTGGGGGGAAGGCATAGAGCAGGCCCTCCGGCCAAGGGGTGTGCGCAAAGGCGTCCACTCCCAGCGGGGGGCTGTCCGTCCGACTCAGAGAGAACCAAAGAGGACAGTGAGCATTCTCCCTTGTGGCGAACAGGTCCACCTTCGCACGACCGAAGCGCGCCCAAAGATGTGACACAATCTGAGGATGCAGCCTCCACTCGTCGTGGCGCGGCCCGCCTCTCGACATGAGGTCGGCGCCGACATTCAAGTGGCCCGGAATGTGCTGAGCCTGGAGGGAGCTCAGATTGGAGCTCGCCCACAGCCACAACCTCACCGCCGTGCGATGAAGAGCCACTGAGCGGACACCACCCTGACGGTAGATGTAAGCTACCGTGGCACGGTTGTCTGAGCGCACTAGCACAGGGAGCCCCCTCAGCGCAGGTGCAAAGTGCTGAAGAACCAGCAACACAGTCTCCAGCTCTAGGAGATTGATGTGCCTGTTCTCGCCAGGAGGCCAACGGCCCCCCACGGCTTGGGACAGGCACGTCCCTCCCCAGCCGGAGAGGGACGCGTCCATGAAAATCGGTATGCGGAACGACACCCTGCCTAGAGGGACACCACGCGCGATGATGCGCGGGTTCCTCCAGAAAGCCAGGTCCGCAGCCAGGGACCCGGGCAACGTCACCATCTTGAATTTGTCCCTGCTGACATTCAGACGAAGACGTGCGAACCAACGTTGTAAGCCACGCATGTGCAGGAGGCCCAGTGGAACCACCGCGTGGGCCGATGACATTAAGCCCAGCAAACGCATCACCGTCAGAGCCGTGGCCACCCTCCCTGGCAGGCAGATAGAGAGTGCCTGGGCCAGAGCATCGCGCCTCGGAGCCGCCAGGGACGCGCGCATCGAGACAGAGTCCAAGTTGAGACCCAGATAAATGACAGACTGAGACGGGCGCGGCGTGCTCTTTTCCCAGTTGATGGCGAATCCCAAGCCTGTGAGATGAGTCACAAGCTGGGAGGTGTGCGACCTGGCCTGAGCGGCTGACGAGGCGAGGATCAGAAGGTCGTCCAGGTAGGCGAGCACTCTGATGCCCTCACGCCTCAGCGGTAGAATCGCCGTTTCTAGGCACTTGGAAAACACCAGAGGAGCCAGCGCATAACCGAACGGGAGCCTGGTGTACTCGTAAGCCACACCCTGGACGGCAAAACGCAGAAACTTTCTGTGACCCTCTCTGATGGGAACATGAAAGTATGCGTCCTTTAGATTTATGCTTGTGAAGAAGTCTCCCTGGAGAACGGAGTCCAACAGGTGCCTCACTGTGAGCATACGAAAATGCCGTTTGGCTACGCATTTGTTCAGAAGGCGCAGGTCGAGGATGGGACGCATCCCCCCTGTTCGCTTCGGGACGAGGAAGTAACGAGAGTAAAATCCCGCCCCCGAGCGGCTCGGTGGAACCACCGCTATCGCCTCCTTGGATAGGAGCTCCGCTATCTCCGACTGGAGAGCGTTCTCCTGCCGCGGACCCGAGACCACAGTCTCCACCACCCCGGTGAAGGACGGAGGGTGGGCGATAAACTGAATCGCATACCCAGATGTCAGGATGCGAAACAGCCAGCGAGGGAGGCATGGCAACCGCATCCACGCCACTCTGCATCGCGAGAGAGGGCCCGCCGCCGTGTGCGGGACGTTCGCCAGAAAGCGATCGTATTCTAGAACGGCCCCGACCGCCACCGCTGGCACCTCCCCACCCGTGGGGGCTGCAGCAGTCCAAGGGGGGCCGCATATGAAAGGGAGGCGAACCGCAGACACTGTCATCACACACCGACTTACTTGAAGTGGGGGCAACATCAATGTCAGAACAGTGTAAACGTCCTCCAGAGCCTGGAGACGTAAGCCCGTAAGTAGCCCGAGAGCTGTTGTGAAAACCAACTAACATGTCTGCAGACAGTGGGGCCGCGTTAGTGTATGCACATGAAGAGGCCACCGACTTAACCTGTGTAGCGGTAGCCCTTGTATCGCTCACAACGCAAGGAAAAGGAGCATCGCTCTCATATGCAAATGAGGCAGACGGCTGAAGTAGCGGAGCCCAGTCATTGTATGCAAATGAGGCCGCTGCCGACATAGACTCAGTCTGTGTGGAGGCAGACGCCTTTGAACTTGCCGCGAAAAGTCAGGGAATCTTGCTCCCATATGCAAATGAGGCAGACGACCCATACCGATGCAGCGCAACGGAGGGAACCAATGACGTACGATCATTCAAATTTGAAGTATAGCAGAGCGAGCGCTCAATTTCAAATGAAGTTCGCTTAACGGTCCTAACGACATCAACCGTCTCTCGGGCTGTGTGCGAGAGTAGCTTAGTCGAACGAGACACAGGGGCTTCATTTCCCAGCCGTTCACGATGGTGCGGTACACGAATACCTGCGCTCACCGTAGAAGTAGCAGAGAACGCCTTCCCAGTATTACACACCAAGCGAGACACAGGATTAACTCTATGGCGAGCCTTTCTCTTGGAAACGGAAAGTCTAGCTGCCGAAAGCTGACCCGTAGAGGGGGAAGGCTGCCCGACAAACTTCCTTGATATCCCCGCCGGGGTAGGAAGAGTAGCCAGGCTAGCGCTAGCTAACTGAGTGGATGAACTGGCCCGTAGTTTACTTGAGACATGATAACGGGGCAGAACAGCGCTACCCTCCACCAACTTAATTCTCTCAGCAGAGAGCGGAGGGGCAGGCGCAACCATCTCAGAACCAGAACCCAGAGACACATTAATCATAGCATCAGACTGTCGAGCATGGAAATGACACAAGTGACCACCGGTGTACACATGAACATGCTCTTTATTGTGCGAACCCCTAATACAGGGACCACAACCATCCTCTAACGTGAGGGGAGGGCCATAGGGAACAATAGCAGCCTGAGCAGACGTTAATTGTCACGCATTAGTGCCGGGCTTCTTTCTCTTCCACTGCGGAGCAGGACCTTGGCGAGCGGTGGAAGGAGCATGGGGAGCCTGAGCGGATCGCTGGTTCGCAGGAGGGGGACCGGGGGCAGCCCTCAGAGGGGCGGACCTCGCCGTCCTCTTCCTCCTCTTTACGGGGGCACGGGAGGCAGCAGAATGGGTCCTCTTGACCCCGAGATGCCTGGCCACCAGCTTGGACTGCTCCTCAACTTTGCCGAGGCGTTCCAGGGTTTCGCCGGCGGCAGAGCCGAACAGCCCGGACCGGTAGATGGGAGCGTTCAGCAGAGCCGTGCGAGCTGTGTCGTTCACAGAGGAGACGCCCAGCCACAGCAGGCGATGGTGCACCACAGCGTTAGCCATGACGCGGCCAGTGCAGATCGCGGCAACCTGGCAGAGCTGCATGGCCGCTCCAGCCGCAGCTTGGAGGTCGGGAACCCGTTCGGGCGATGGTGAGGCGCCGCTGCTCAACTCCGATGCCAGGGTAGTGACCAGGATGGAGATGGAGGAAACGGCGGCCGTGGCCTGGGCAGCGAGGACATACATGCGGTCGGAGAGGGTAGCCGCCTGTCGGTCTCGCGCCCCGGGAAGCTGAGGCTTCTTGGTATTGCTCCACGCAGCCGCACCAGGAGCGAAGTGGGCGGCAAAGGAGGGCTCGAGCGCCGGGATGCCACCGGAGATGTCGCGTTCATAGCCGGACACACGCGTGGCGTCAGTCCAGGCGCGAACCGGGGCCTTAGCCTGCTCGAGAGGCGCCACCCAGGTACTCTCGACAAACTTGTCGATATGTTCCATGACAGGGAGGGGCCGCTTGATTCTCCGCGTCGAGAGCTCGAAGCAAGAAATGCCCCAGAGGTTGGTGCAACTCGCCTCAGGCTCTGACGGGAGGGGGATTCCGATGGAGACCGCCGCGCGCTCAAGTATACCGGGGAACACCCTCCGGAATACGAGCGGCTTGGCCCCACCGGAATCCCGGGTCTCATCGTCTGGGGGGCCGCCCTCGCCACCGGCGGGGGGCTCGGAACCAGACACAGATGAGCCCATGCGTGGGGAGGGGCCCTGAGAGGCGGGCAACTCCCCACTGTCCTACGAGTCACTACTATCCCCAGAGTCGTCGTCGGAAGGCTCGGACTCGCAGGAGGGGAGAGGACAGGGGACGGTACTCCGTGCCCTCCAGAAGTCCAGGCGGGCACGCCTGAATTCAGAGGGCAGCAGCGCGCACTGGGAGCACGGCGGGTTGGGAGAGACTCCCTCTTCAGCGTGGCTCTTACCCAGGCACGCCACACACCGGTCGTGGCGGTCGTCCGGGTCCAAGGCACCGCAACTCCCCACTGTCCTCCGAGTCACTACTATCCCCAGAGTCGTCGTCGGAAGGCTCGGACTCGCAGGAGGGGAGAGGACAGGGGACGGTACTCCGTGCGCGCCAGAAGTCCAGGCGGGCACGCCTGAATTCAGAGGGCAGCAGCGCGCACTGGGAGCACGGCGGGTTGGGAGAGACTCCCTCGTCAGCGTGGCTCTTACCCAGGCACGCCACACACCGGTCGTGGCGGTCGTCCGGGTCCAAGGCACCACAGCCGCAGTCCTCGACCCGCGGGGCATCTTCCAGAAGAGGAGGGGCGGGGCCGTCCATAGGGGATCCAGCAGCGCCGGAGTCCCTCAGAGGTAGGTCGCCGCCGTTCTTCTCGCTCTTCTTCGTTTTCTTCATAATTCTTCAGGTGCTTGATAGCTCGTCTGAAAATGGGAGAGGAGATTGCTGGGGTTGAGCCACCTTTATAGTAGGTGGGGGGTCTGTGATTGGTTAGGACAATAAGAGTACATGTTTATCTTCAGATTGGTTGTTGGCATGCCAACATGGGTTACCAATAGGAGCGCTAGCGCCCCCCTATGGGGCGTAGCTCCACGATGTAGAACTATGATAAACATGCATTTTCAAGGCAGGAAGCGCCAAGAAGTTTTCTCCAAACGGTCACATTTGAATGGCTTTCAATGAACGTTCCAAATAGTTCGCATAAACGCAACAATGTTCCAAAATACCGTTATTAGGCTACACATAAAATGGCTTAAAGAAGACAGTGTGTACTTGCTGTGGCATCCTTTGGTCATTGATGGCAAACAATCCCCATCTGGGAGCCATCTCCAGTAAGCCTGGGTCCATTGGCGATTTTATAGGGGGGGCAGGGGGGGCAAGTGCCCCCCCTGATTGGACAGCCCAACTCTGCTCAGATTCTTAAATTGCTCATTCTTTTTTTTTTTACTAATTAACACAATTATTAAATACAAAATTGTGGTTTGTACCAGTTTGTGTTAGATCATCATTAATTTTAAAAGTGTATTTATTACTTAAACTAGGCTACCTTTAAAAATATATATATATTCATAATCCACTAATGGCACAACTCGTCCGTCGAAAAAAATGAGATCTGACTGTACTGCTCAGTGCTCAACAAGCTACAACTAGCCAACCTGCTCATAATGGCAAAAAGAGCTATAAAAACAATTTACCACTTCTTCATAAAATAAAATAAAATCTGGCAATGCTAATGAAGAAGCTACCACTCGAAATGACAGCGCAGCAGGTGCAATCGAATGCAGAAGTGCTCCAGAGGCTATCGAAGCTAGCACTAGCACTAGCAACATCACCATCGGCGAGGAAGCTAGCACCAGCAGGCAGTTGCAGTTTGATGTTGTGATGTTGGGTATGGCCTAGTGCTCGGTCATAAAGTCATATTGACATGCTCGTGGTGTCTAGATGAAGTTTGATGCGTTGTACATATTGAATTGTCATACGGATTTCTTATCATACTGTTCACAACTGGTATTCTTTGTAAATAGATGGGACGAGACGGCAGAACAGTTTGTTTGTTTTTCTCACGTCAAAATGTTGCCCCCCCTACTCTCAGAGGGTAAAATCGCCTATGCCTGGGTCTATTGTGATCCTCGTTCAGTTACTGTCGAACTACCTTTTCAGACTGTTAGCTTCTGTTAGCAAACGTTTACAGCGAACACAAAGCTAACGGAAAATAGTTCGCAAATGTTTGCAGACGTTCGCTATGTTCGCTGAATTTGAACGCACCCCTGTTCAGGGCCGGAGGACATTTTCAATGGGAGGACAATGGGTTTTTAAATGGGAGGACAATGGATTTTTATCCTTAGGGAAAACCTCATTTATGAACAAAACTGAGATAATATTAATTATTAATTATTAATAAACATATATTAATATTTAAATTTGAATCCCTCTCTTCTCTCCAAAACTGAGGAGGACAATCCTCCTGTACCTCAATGGACGAGCCTCCTCTGATGTATACATACATGTGTGCACACCCCTATGACACACGGAACGCTCAAGCACTGTTGTAGTCTGATGGCTGCTGGCACAAGGGAACGTCTGAACCGCTCCATATTGCACCTGGGTGGGATGAGCCTGTGGCTGAAGGTGTTCCCCATCTGCCACAGCTCGCCAAAGAGGGGATGGGAAGCAAAGAGGGGATGGGAAGGGTTGTCTAGGATAGACTTCAGTTTGTCCCTCATCCTCCTCTCTGCACAGACTAGGTGTAATGAAATGTATTATGATTCCCTTGCCATGAACAGGTTTTAGTAGTAGGACCGCCCCTTCTTCTCACTTACATACGCGAGCGTGCCCCTGTTCTGGAGCAGACGATATATAATCTGACCAGGGTGAGTCTCAGGTTGCACAAGCGCTAGATAGAATATTATAATTTCACATTAGGAAAGATGATTTCGATCCATGTCCAACATAAAAATGTTCTGTTTCACTTAAACTATGTATATCCTGTCTTTTGGGAAGATTCCAACTATGTACTATGTCTATGAAAGTGTTTAGGGAGTTTATCGAATTGCTGTTATAGCTAGGCTAAGTAATAGTACTGTTCTCCCATGTAGCTAGCCACGTTGCTGTGTGTGTGCTGGACCGTAGCCACGAGGGTCGCTAACGGCTAGACACTGCTGTTCTGCCAACTGAGACGACCTGGCCAGCTTCTTTTTCAACAAGACACAACGCAACACTCACGAGTACTACTGTTACATAGGCTGTCCAGTGATTGCCCCACAACGGAGCCAGCCCTCCTCACCAGCTTGTTCAGCTTGTTTGTCTCCCCCGACTTGATTCTGCCTCCCCAGCAGGTGACGGCAAAGAACAGTGCGCTGACTTCAACAGACTGGTAGAACATCCTTAGTAGCCTGCTACACACCTCGAAGGACCTGAGCCTCCTGAGAACTCCCACGAACTTGTAAGAGTCCACCATCTCAACCTCCTCCCCTTGATGGTGATGGGGTTTGGGCGCCACTTGTTCTTTCATAAGATTAGGTCTTTCTTGGAGACCTAAAAAACAAGACTTTATTCCAAATCAACCCATCAGAATCAGAATGTTTATTGCCATTGTACTTTTACATAGGCCTACATAGGATTTTTTTCCAACACTGTGGTGCTTAGGCTTCAACAATGGACAAGTGCAAGGATAGGACAGGACAGTGCATGACAGGGCTTGTAAAGTGCAGTGATACAACTATAGTGCAAAAAGTAGTAGTCTAATTGGACTACAAAGAGTCAGTGCAAAGTCAGTTTAGTGCAAAGTTGCAGGGGGTGGGGGAGAGAGTCAGAGGAGAGCCATGTTTATAAGGTTGATGGCTGTGGGGAAAAAACTTCCCGTGTCGAAGTTTTAGTCTTTAACAACCTCCTGCCAGAGGGGAGCGGTGTGAAGAGGCCAAGGAAACACTGGAATCTGAACGTTGACTCTGGTTGTCCAAGGAGTTGAAAAAAGGCACCTCCGGTTCGAAACCTTAGAAACCGTTCCTTTAATTTTTCCATTGTACATGGTTCAGGTGTCCTATAGATTTGACTAATAAACCAACTCAAACAGCTTTGAAGAAATGTAACTGTAATGTGTAATGCTCCCTGCCTGAATTCACATGCTCTCCTCCCCTAGCCTAATCCCTGTATGTTCCTGGTGTTTGTGTCTTCAAAAGCCTGATAAAAAGGTAATCATAGTTTTGTCAGTGGTGAGAAAGTCTTCTGATACAAACCAAACAGGTGAGAGCAGCACTCATTCTCACAGTTTCCGTAGTGTAGTGGTTATCACGTTCGCCTCACACGCGAAAGGTCCCCGGTTCGAAACCGGGCGGAAACAGCTTTTTTTTAAGGATATTTTTTTTACATGGCATCCATATGCTTTACATATTACAAATAAGCCGCTATAAACAACTACGGAGAAAAGTACTACTCTTCCCACTTCTGGAGTGATGTGCTCTCCTCCCCTAATCCCTCAATGTTCTTATCGTTTGTGTCTCCATGCTCCCATTCATAGCAGTCCTCTGAGATCTGTGTGTTGTTGACCAGCGTGATCAGCATTTTGAATTGAAGCTTAATGATTGAACTGACGTTAATGATTGTATGTTGTAGAGCGAAAAATTTAAAAATGTGTAAGTGTGGCAGTGCCATGTGGTCTTAGGAGCGAAAGGGGAGCACAAGTATCAGCAGTTTCCGTAGTGTAGTGGTTATCACGTTCGCCTAACACGCGAAAGGTCCCCGGTTCGAAACCGGGCGGAAACATACTTTTAATTTTTCCATTGTACATGGTTCCCGTATCCTGTAAATCTGTACTATAATATTTACGTATATATGATATACTGAATAATATTTGGAGGGCCTATTCATGAGTTAACGGGTGATTAATAATGGGCAACCTTAATCTAAATCTATGGAAGCAAAGACAGTGTCATCATATTGGTACAATAATATGGGTAAGAACGGGTTAAAGTGGGATTTGTTATGTGGGGGTATAGTTTATCAAACTCAGCCTATGATAGATTAAGCCATGATCAGAATACCTAAAGATAATTTAACTAGCTAAAATAATAACTTCTACATTCCTTAAGCATCTGTAAGTTTTCTCCTTTTCACTCCACTCTGTCTCATTTCTGTTTCATTACAGTATGGTGTTTGTACTAGGCCTATTTCACGGTATACCTCGGTGTGAAAAAGTCACGGTTTCAAAATCACGGCCTCAAAAACAAAACTCCTCTCCAGTAGCATTCTTGACAGGGATTTAAAAATAAAGGTTGTGCAAAAGTTTTTCAGATCAAAATAGCAATCTGACTTCAAATGCAAATTGTCTATAAAAAATCCTTCTATGGAATTTTCCACTATGATACTTGTTTTGGTCTAAAAACACCTGGGATGTTGCAGCACTTTCTAAAACATATTACTGTCTCTGGCTCCCCCTGGTGTAGACTTCAATGAATTACATGAGCCTGCATACTATCCTCTCTCACCTCTCAATCAATCAATCAATCAATCAATCAATCAATGAAAGCGTTATTTGTATAGCGAATTTCATACACAGAGGCAACACAATGCGCTTTACAGAGAGCAATGGGAGGATGGGCATAGGTCCCACCCCTACATATTTCAGAGGGAAGCAAAAAAACAGTATCACCCAGGGGCCAGAAAAGTGAGCTGTAAAAATTAATCCCTGACCCCTCTCAACGAGGCAATCGAGCAAGCTCCTGGAGTATGTTTGTCTAACGGCTAAGAACATTTATAAAGCGATAAATTACATTAAATTACATTGATAATTGAACCTCTCCCTAGTAGAGTATACTGGTTCTCCTTGAATCTGCTGACTGGAACAGTGTTTTAGGCTCTATGAACCATAGAGCCTCTCACATCTGGTAACTTGCACTTTTGTCTTGTCATCTGTTTAAACTGTATTCACAATCATGTTATGATATTTTGCTTGTGTAGGTGATTGAATGTATAGTTGATAATGTGTAGAATATTTTTCTGTGAAAAATTGGATTTGGCTTCATATGAGTAAGTGAATGTACACACACAAATAAAATATATCCATTGACTGTTTTCATAATCCAGTAATTCTTTATTAATTTCATCAGTTCAATTTACATTCTGACAAATTTGACCAATACAACCATTTACCAGAGGATAGCCTACTACTATAGAAGAACCAGACATAAGTGTTGCCCCGGCTGCCCCAGTCTCAAGCACCAGGCTCCAGAATGTTTGGCACTGCTTATGAATTAGCGAGGTGGGTGACCTGAACGTTTCACTGGCCTGGCTGATGTACATTGTATGTATTGCTGATGCTATCCTAGACATGTCAACAATCAGCTACTAACTCTTGCTTTTCTCGGTAATCCGCTATAATGTATGTTGATAGATAGCAGTACAGTGTCTGAGACGGTGTCCCTCTTGGCCTATCTGATCTCAACGGTAGAAGAGCAACACAGCTGCTTCAGTGATCTCCTTAGAAGCACTCCACCCTACGTTGGTTCCATAGCCACTGTAGTCAAAAGAAGCGAAGTCTCCACACTGGTTAGGGGCGATCTCAGGGAAGTGTCCACCACCACCGATACAGTACTAGACACAAACACACACACACACACAATAAAAGTTATGGAAGAACAGAATTGGAGGCTGTAATGCTTCGGCCTGAAATTGCACTTTCCAGACGTCGTGCAAAATATATAAAATTAAATTGCTGTTCTTCTTTTTCTTTGTAGTGCTGTATCTTTATGTTGCAAATTGTCTGAAACTCTTTGTCTCTCTTGAGATTGTAATTTTTTCTTTATCTCAACAAGACCAAACTGGTTAAAGAAAGAGCTGAGAAAATAGCTAAATGTTAACTTACATGTTCAGTGTTACACCCTATTGCTTTGACCCCAGAACAGATTGCCATGGCAGCCCGTTCATTGTTAATTGCCCTGAATGTGATGAATCCTGGCTCGAACTCTCCTGTAACAGAGGTCAAACATATTGATGAAGTCTAGCTCGAACTCTCCTGTAACGTAAGTCAAACATGTTGATGAAGTCTAGCTCGAACTCTCCTGTAACGTAAGTCAAACATGTTGATGAAGTCTAGCTCGAACTCTCCTGTAATGTAAGTCAAACATGTTGCAGCTTGTTTCTCAGTCTAGTCATGTTCTATATATTTAATATTCGAAAATATAATTCGAAAGGCTAAACACTGAAGAAGGCAGAGCCGAAACGCGTCTGTTAGGTCTGTCCACCATTATGAATTAAAAGAGCATAAACATAGTTTTGAGTGCGGACCCTTCTTTATTATTGATCTATATATTTAATATAGAATTTAATATACTTTATGTATTGCTGTGTCCTTGTTTCTGTTCAGTTATTCTCTGTGTTACTGTGTTCATATAGTATCAAGTCTTCTATACCTCTCACATATGGTCCATAGAATTGCCTGACGGTTTCTGCATTCCCCCAGTCATACACCACTGGAATCACAGGCCCCTTGTTGGCGCAGGCTCCAATATTGTACCTCACTGGGTAGGCCTGGGAAACAGGAACAAAACATCCCCAATAAGGAACTGGTGGTTGATGCTGACAGGAATGTGTGTGTCACACCATGCCGCGAGAGTGAACTCTCTCTCTTCTGTCCTGATACTCCTAGACCTGTCAGCAGCATTTGATACGGTAGAAAGGCGTCGCTGGCTCTGCACGCTCCCTGTTTGCATCCTACCTGACGGGCCGCTCCTACTAGGTGACATGGAGAGGGTCGATGTCGGAACCACGTAGCCTGACGACGGGGGTTCCACAAGGGTCTGTCCTGGGTCCTCTCCTTTTTTCCATCTACACTACATGTCTGGGTTCTGTTATTCGCTCACATGGCTTCTCCTATCACTGCTATGCCAATGACACCCAACTGGTCCTGTCATTTCCCCCTTCTGACACACAAGTGGAGTCACGAATAGCTGGGTGCTTGGCTGACATCTCGGAGGGGATGACAACACATGACCTCAAGCTCAATCTGGACAAGACGGAGCTGCTGTTCCTCCCGGGGAAGGGCTGCCCACACCGGGACCTGGCCATCACCATTGAAGACACTGGTGACACCGACTCAGACTGCAAGGAATCTGGGTGTGACCCTGGATGACCAATTGTTGTTCTCCGCACATACAGTATCACATCCTTCACATCAGGAGGATTTGCCCTTTCCTCACTGATGAAACGGTGCAGGTGCTCATCCAGGCCCTGGTCATCTCCCGTCTGGACTTCTGCAACTCCCTCCTTGCTGGGGCCCCGGCGTCAGCCATTAAACCCCTTGAACTTGTCCAGAAAGCTGCCGGTGTTTAACCACCCCAAGTTCTCCCACACAACTTCCCTTCTCCGTTCTCTACACTGGCTCCCTGTAGCAGCTCACGTCCAGTTTAAAACTCTGGCACTAGCCTACAGGGCAATGAAAGGAACAGCCCCCTCCTACCTCCAGGCCATGGTCAAACCCTATACCCCTGCCGACCGCTACACTATGCTACCTCGGGGCGACTGGTTGCCCCATCACTCCGAGGCCCCTGTGGTAGATTAACACGGTCACGGCTCTTCTCTGTCCTGGCCCCGCAGTGGTGGAACGAACTGCCCGCTGACGTCAGGACAGTAGAGTCGCTGCCCATCTTTCGTTGCAGGCTCAAAACTCATATTTTCAAGAAGTACTACAACGATCCTCCCTCTTAAGCACCTATTGTATTTTAGATTGCTATTCTTGCACTTTGCCTTCAGCACTAGATTATGCTCGTAGTCACTTGTTTTAGAACGGAGATGCACTTGTGAGTTCTGGCAAGTAGTAGTACATTGGCTTTTCCTACATTAAATGCAATTATTGTTAGTCGCTTTGGAAGCGTCTGCTAAATGACTGCAATGTAATGGAGTGTGTGTGTGTGTGGGTGTGTGTGTTACCCTGAAGAGGTGAAACAGGTTGCCCCCATGCAGGGTGAAGAATCGTCTCTCTGTGTGGTAGCTGAGGATGGAGGCGTAGCTCCAGTTCTCCAGGGGTGTGTTGTTGGGGACGTGCCACACAGATATGTCCTGTGCCTGTATGTCCCAGTACCCAGGATTCTGAGGGAGATGGCATTATTACCTTCTGACCCAGTGTAAGTAACCTTCAATTTAACAAAGAACCAGGCCTATGTGCAGTATGAGGGTTATCATAGCCTCACACAAAAGTGAAATAATATAATTATCAGAATAGTATCCACTATAGTATCCATATTATATTTTGAAGTGCCCTCCTCTCATAAGACATAAGTCATTTGTACCTTATAATCATCAGAGGTGGCGCCCTCTGGTGTTCCAAACGTTGCCCTGTTGACCCAGTTTTGGTCTCCGTCCGGCCGGTTGGGGTTGCTGCCCTGCGTGCTGGACCAGCGGTCGCCCCCCGTGCACTTCCCGTACATGTTGTTCTCGTGCACGCTGGCGACGAGCGTCCAGCCGCCACCAGCTGTGGTCATGTCACAAAACGTCTGGTAAACCACCCCGTTGGCAGTGGTCAGGTAGTACAGGCCGTCTGAGGAACACACACACACACACACACACATTTTAATATATGTATTTGTGTTCACATTTGACAAGAACACTAATCACAATAATAGATGCACAAGCTTTGGGATTCTCAACGACATATTTTTTCAGTCTCAATGTACAGATACAGCCTCTTCTTCATATACAGTATGATGGCTGCCAATTATTGCAGGCGTTGAACAGACTTTTGCCAACGCCTTATCTTTTGGCTTGGGCATTACTGCCATCTTCTGCATCTGCAAGCCCCTCACAACTAGTTTGTGGACATTACCTAAACTTCCAGATAAATAAATAAAAAACACCAGCACTACACACACAAACACACAGACAGGCAGGCAGATAGTCATACTTGTGTCTTTGAAATATCAATATTCAGTATTCAGATGCACATAATTTGCTAAATATTACTTAATCAGCCTCTTACCTTGATATTGGTTGTATGCATATCTTAGTTCCTTACAGCTTCTGGCAACAAACCCAGACCTGTCCCTCTGTGTCTGTAGATCGACCATCATCAGTGGACCTGCAGTCTTCACCCCCTTCACCAATTTGACTGAAAACAAAGAGATTTCATTTCATTTTTCATTTCAAACCTTTATTTATACTTGTGAAGCACTGAGGTTTCCCTCATTTACAGTGATGATGAGTTTACACAGATACACAAATATCAACAAAACAAATGCAATACACAATAATAATAATAATAATAATAATAATAAACTGTTACAGGTTGAAGTACATAGGTCTAGAGCCATGGATTTAATCTCTGTGACTGGAGGAAGGACCTCAAGCTTTAGAGTCTGTTGTAAGGTATTCCAAGCATCATGAACAAAAGCAGCACTTGAGGAACCCTGAAAACAAGCCGATCATTTGATTGTTTATCGCTTCTTTTTTTAAAATATTTAAATATATATTAAATATTATATATTTGATCGATATTTCTGAACAGTATCCGCAATACACTAGACAACTGTATCATATACAAGCATATTAGTGTACATGAAAGCCAGTTAGTGTAGAGACAATATCATTAATATAGATGGCGAAAAGGACAGGACCCTTTGTGAGATAGGAAACAACAGAAGTCAGTACACTACAGTATGTGTTTGTTTGACTGTGTGTGTGTGTGTGTGTGTGTGTGTGTGTGTGTGTGCCTTTATGACAATGGAAACACTGGAATACCATTTTGAGGCAGCAAAGTGGCATTCCTGATGGCAACCTGGCATGACACAGGTGGTATCATCAGTAGAGGGATTGCCAGGAAGAGTGTTGAGTAGATCATGTCTGGGGGCGACCGAGAAAGACCCACATCGGCAAACAACCTACATAAACTGTACCTGCTGAACAATCATTACACTACCGACACCACACTTTCACCAAGTAATGTTAGACAGTCAGTCTACATGTCCATTGCATGTTTCTTTCATTATCAGAGATGAATGTAGGCTACTAATAAACATCCTTACCTGCTCCTGTGAAGACTGCAGTGGGAGCTCAGTCCTTTCTCTCTATTTATACTCAGAGCTGCAGGACCTTCACATAAACAAGCTTCAATCTGCTGTTTCCGGGAAAGATAACATTCAACATAGCTGTAGACAGTAGGTGTGGTGCTTATAGATATCAATAAATGTCTGTGTGATTGCAGTTAGGGGAATAAAAGTAATTTTAGCCAGATGGGGTTCGGCAACACAACGCCCACTAGAGGATTTCTTAGCCTATGTTCCTTTGGCCATGCTGTTTCCTCAAAAGATAACATTCAACATAGTTGTAGACAGTAGGCGTGGTGCTTATAGATATCAATAAATGTTTGGGTGATTACAGTTAGTGGAATAAAAGTAATTTTAGCCAGATGGGGTTCGGCAACACAACTCCCACTAGAGGATATCTGACTATGTTCCTTTGGCCATGTGAATTAGGTTAAGTAGGTACTGTAGGTAGGTAGGTACAGTGGGTACTTTATTAATCCCTGGGAGGAGGTTGCAGGTTATAAAAGGAATTACATCCACCTGATATCAGACAGAAATGTCAACTTGTTACACTCCGTTGAGATCTTCAAGAACCAACTTCGGTGGAGTCAGCTGATTAGATGTTTGAGCTGATTAGATGTCTGGAGTGGACCCAGGATATCTATTGTTTCACAATGTAGTTGTTAAAGTCAGATTATGTTAGGGTTGGGTGCATACGCGCAGTTTGACTTTTTGATCAGGGGGGGCAGTCAGTCCCAGCCCCCCCCCCCCCCCCCCCCGGATTAGGGTTGGGTGACCCAACCCTGACATAATCTGACTTTAACAACTACATTGTGAAACATGGGGCAACACTTATGTCTGGTTCTTCTATAGTAGTAGGCTATCCTCTGGTAAATGGTTGTATTGGTCAAATTTGTCAGAATGTAAATTGAACTGATGAAATTAATAAAGAATTACTGGATTATGAAAACAGTCAATGGATATATTTTATTTGTGTGTGTACATTCACTTACTCATATGAAGCCAAATCCAATTTTTCACAGAAAAATATTCTACACATTATCAACTATACATTCAATCACCTACACAAGCAAAATATCATAACATGATTGTGAATACAGTTTAAACAGATGACAAGACAAAAGTGCAAGTTACCAGATGTGAGAGGCTCTATGGTTCATAGAGCCTAAAACACTGTTCCAGTCAGCAGATTCAAGGAGAACCAGTATACTCTACTAGGGAGAGGTTCAATTATCAATGTAATTTAATGTAATTTATCGCTTTATAAATGTTCTTAGCCGTTAGACAAACATACTCCAGGAGCTTGCTCGATTGCCTCGTTGAGAGGGGTCAGGGATTAATTTTTACAGCTCACTTTTCTGGCCCCTGGGTGATACTGTTTTTTTGCTTCCCTCTGAAATATGTAGGGGTGGGACCTATGCCCATCCTCCCATTGCTCTCTGTAAAGCGCATTGTGTTGCCTCTGTGTATGAAATTCGCTATACAAATAACGCTTTCATTGATTGATTGATTGATTGATTGATTGATTGAGAGGTGAGAGAGGATAGTATGCAGGCTCATGTAATTCATTTAAGTCTACACCAGGGGGAGCCAGAGACAGTAATATGTTTTAGAAAGTGCTGCAACATCCCAGGTGTTTTTAGACCAAAACAAGTATCATAGTGGAAAATTCCATAGAAGGATTTTTTATAGACAATTTGCATTTGAAGTCAGATTGCTATTTTGATCTGAAAAACTTTTGCACAACCTTTATTTTTAAATCCCTGTCAAGAATGCTACTGGAGAGGAGTTTTGTTTTTGAGGCCGTGATTTTGAAACCGTGACTTTTTCACACCGAGGTATACCGTGAAATAGGCCTAGTACAAACACCATACTGTAATGAAACAGAAATGAGACAGAGTGGAGTGAAAAGGAGAAAACTTACAGATGCTTAAGGAATGTAGAAGTTATTATTTTAGCTAGTTAAATTAGCTTTAGGTATTCTGATCATGGCTTAATCTATCATAGGCTGAGTTTGATAAACTATACCCCCACATAACAAATCCCACTTTAACCCGTTCTTACCCATATTATTGTACCAATATGATGACACTGTCTTTGCTTCCATAGATTTAGATTAAGGTTGCCCATTATTAATCACCCGTTAACTCATGAATAGGCCCTCCAAATATTATCCAGTATATCATATATACGTAAATATTATAGTAAAGATTTACAGGATACGGGAACCATGTACAATGGAAAAATTAAAAGTATGTTTCCGCCCGGTTTCGAACCGGGGACCTTTCGCGTGTTAGGCGAACGTGATAACCACTACACTACGGAAACTGCTGATAATTGTGCTCCCCTTTCGCTGCTAAAACCACATGGCACTGCCACACTTACACATTTTTAAAAATTTCGCTCTACGACATACAATCATTAACGTCAGTTCAATCATTAAGCTTCAATTCAAAATGCTGATCACGCTGGTCAACAACACACAGATCTCAGAGGACTGATATGAATGGGAGCATGGAGACACAAACGATAAGAACATTGAGGGATTAGGGGAGGAGAAAACATCACTCCAGAAGTGGGAAGAGTAGTACTTTTCTCCGTAGTTGTTTAAAGCGGCTTATTTGTAATATGTAAAGCATATGGGTGCCATGTAAAAAAAAATATCCTTAAAAAAAAGCTGTTTCCGCCCGGTTTCGAACCGGGGACCTTTCGCGTGTGAGGCGAACGTGATAACCACTACACTACGGAAACTGTGAGAATGAGTACTGCTCTCACCTGTTTGGTTTGTATCAGAAGACTTTCTCACCACTGACAAAACTATGATTACCTTTTTATCAGGCTTTTGAAGACACAAACACCAGGAACATACAGGGATTAGGCTAGGGGAGGAGAGCATGTGAATTCAGGCAGGGAGCATTAGACACATTACAGTTACATTTCTTCAAAGCTGTTTGAGTTGGTTTATTAGTCAAATCTATAGGACACCTGAACCATGTACAATGGAAAAATTAAAGGAACGGTTTCTAAGGTTTCGAACCGGAGGTGCCTTTTTTCAACTCCTTGGACAACCAGAGTCAACGTTCAGATTCCAGTGTTTCCTTGGCCTCTTCACACCGCTCCCCTCTGGCAGGAGGTTGTTAAAGACTAAAACTTCGACACAGGAACAGTTTTTTCCCCACAGCCATCAACCTTATAAACATGGCTCTCCTCTGACTCTCTCCCCCACCCCCTGCAACTTTGCACTAAACTGACTTTGCACTGACTCTTTGTAGTCCAATTAGACTACTACTTTTTGCACTATAGTTGTATCACTGCACTTTACAAGCCCTGTCATGCACTGTCCTGTCCTATCCTTGCACTTGTCCATTGTTGAAGCCTAAGCACCACAGTGTCGGAAAAAAATCCTCTGTAGGCCTATGTAAAAGTACAATGGCAATAAACATTCTGATTCTGATGGGTTGATTTGGTGATCCATTTGGAATAAAGTCTTGTTTTTTAGGTCTCCAAGAAAGACCTAATCTTATGAAAGAACAAGTGGCGCCCAAACCCCATCACCATCAAGGGGAGGAGGTTGAGATGGTGGACTCTTACAAGTTCGCTGGAGTTCTCAGGAGGCTCAGGTCCTTCGAGGTGTGTAGCAGGCTACTAAGGATGTTCTACCCGTCTGTTGAAGTCAGCGCACTGTTCTTTGCCGTCACCTGCTGGGGAGGCAGAATCAAGTCGGGGGAGACAAACAAGCTGAACAAGCTGGTGAGGAGGGCTGGCTCCGTTGTGGGGCAATCACTGGACAGCCTATGTAACAGTAGTACTCGTGAGTGTTGCGTTGTGTCTTGTTGAAAAAGAAGCTGGCCAGGTCGTCTCAGTTGGCAGAACAGCAGTGTCTAGCCGTTAGCGACCCTCGTGGCTACGGTCCAGCACACACACAGCAACGTGGCTAGCTACATGGGAGAACAGTACTATTAGCCTAGCTATAACAGCAATTCGATAAACTCCCTAAACACTTTCATAGACATAGTACATAGTTGGAATCTTCCCAAAAGACAGGATATACATAGTTTAAGTGAAACAGAACATTTTTATGTTGGACATGGATCGAAATCATCTTTCCTAATGTGAAATTATAATATTCTATCTAGCGCTTGTGCAACCTGCGACTCACCCTGGTCAGATTATATATCGTCTGCTCCAGAACAGGGGCACGCTCGCGTATGTAAGTGAGAAGAAGGGGCGGTCCTACTACTAAAACCTGTTCATGGCAAGGGAATCATAATACATTTCATTACACCTAGTCTGTGCAGAGAGGAGGATGAGGGACAAACTGAAGTCTATCCTAGACAACCCTTCCCATCCCCTCTTTGCTTCCCATCCCCTCTTTGGCGAGCTGTGGCAGATGGGGAACACCTTCAGCCACAGGCTCATCCCACCCAGGTGCAATATGGAGCGGTTCAGACGTTCCCTTGTGCCAGCAGCCATCAGACTACAACAGTGCTTGAGCGTTCCGTGTGTCATAGGGGTGTGCACAGGCGCGCAGATTGGCTGGGGCAAGGGGGGGCACTGCCCCCCCTGGTGGCCAGATGCGCAAACTGTCTGCAACGCGTCCAAAACATGTATTCTAGAGACTGGGTTGCGACCGGATCAGAGAAATGCACTGAACGGCTCCTGCTTGCGTGAGAATTGATTGTGCTGATTCCTCATCCAGTTATGGGTGGATGGAAAACTTTCAACTGAATGTTCATATTGTTCTGATAATTTCGGCTATAGCAACATAAGAGTGGCAGCTTTGACAGCAACCCAAACATGAGCTAATCCCATAGCTGTAGGCCTACCATTGCTAGCCATGAATGAACTGTTGGATACTGCACATCTGTGCAACGTATCCATTGTCCAGTTGTCAAATTGATTATGCACGCACTATTATTCTTTTGGTGATTATGCATTTGATTCACACGGTCAAGGAGAAGGTCGAGGTCGGAGTCAAATCTAGCTAGCTACCCCCCGAAGAAACCTAAAGATGCCAATTTGGGGATGTGTGATCAGCAGGTTTCTGTCATGATCACCGCATCGATGCCTTTTGTCTGGAGGTAGAGGCTTTTAAAGATGCCGGAGGAAATCTGTGATTTCAGGATGTGGCACTTAATTGGCGCAATCATATTGCTCACTCTGCCCATATCAAATGCTCATCTGCCCATATCAAATGCTCATCTGCCCATATCAAATGCTCACTCTGCCCATATCAAATGCTCATGTGGAGAGAGCATTTTCCCAAGTGACGCAAGATGATGGCAGAAATCGCACGGGATTACCGCTGCTTTCTGCTCGCATGGATGTGCGCTCGGTCTAACACGGAGCGGTTTGACGGCTGTTCCACCCTCCCCGACAGTTGTTGGGGAGCTTTCACTCAACCATCTATTAATACTTGCTAATTAGCAAGTTCACCACATGTACATCGTTTTACATTGACGAGTTACGTTAGAAGTTGGAATGGACTCCTGGCCTGTTCGGCGTGACGGTAAGACATTTTTACTTAATACTATACAGCAGGTGTTTCTGGATGTCGCATCATTGAGTGATTCATTACTTGTGTCTCTGTCTGCTTGCCTGCCTGAGTCACACTCCTGACTCGGTTATTGTAGGCGAGCAGGCAGGCTATTCATGGGTGGTTATACAGGTGGTTATATAGGCCCACCATTGGAAGTTGTGTAGCCTAGTCCACTTGTCACATTCTGCGGTTTCTTGTCACCACTAAAGCTTGTTATCTAGCTTGTCATCTTGAGTTGCTCTCTTGTCTATGACCGCAGCACCGCCGTTCCTCTGTTCATGATATAGCCATGCTTCTCATGTGTTATTATAATTTGTTGCCTGCATTATCATTTCTTTGACTATTTGATGGGATTACGCAACTTTCTCTCTGTCGTAGGCTGTGCGTACGACATATGTGTAGGCGTGTGTTGCAGTTTACCACGAGTTATTATTTTCGGTATTTCAACTGAAAGGCATTTTTCTTAGCATGCTCTGCTATATATTATATACTATAATATTTGGGCGGTTTTTTATCACATTCGGCGGATTTTGAGGACTCATTGGGCTGGAAAACATCACACCAATCTGGCAACCCTGGTTGGGTGGTAGGTGGAGGTAGGACCAAAAGCAGATGGCAGGCAGGCAGCGTAGGTTCAAAAAAATAAAGTTTTAATCTCAAGAAGGCAAAACAAGCAGGAAAACTGGGAGGAAACACACTAATATTGACAATGAACCGACAGACAACAAAGGAAACAGGAGGGCATATATGTTACGGTCAATGTGAGAAAACGGGGAATGTGAGCTTTTCCCGGTTATTGCGCACGTTCCCCGACCTCGCGGGGAATGTAGGAGAAACGTGCGTTTCTCACATCTCCCGGGTAATGTGCACATTGCCCGACCTCTCCCGGGTAATGTGCACATTGCCCGACCTTGCGGGAGATGTGAGAAATTGGTTAGTATTTCTCACATCTCCCGCAATGTCGGGGATTGTGCACATTAACCGGGAAATGCTTACAATTCCCGACCTTGCGGTAAATCTAGCAAAGTCCAACCGTATGCAAAACCTCTGCGCAGCCGGGTGGTTGCAGAGGGCGCGTGCGCTTAGAACAAGAGGTGCTTGACATTTTGCCCATGGTTTTCGAATACATAGCATCAATTGCATTAATGGAAACATTAAATTGGGTCTAATTATACATGTGTTGAAAGTTAAGATAATTAGCCTACAAGCCGCGAGGCTACGCAACACAAGCAAAACAATCTCACCGTTTCACTCGTCCCACTCCTCTGTTTCACTCGCCCCGCACGGCAGGGACAAGAGAAACAATGCACATCTTCTGTTCTCGGCCGTCTTGAATTGAACTGTTACACCACAGAACGAAACTTACAACTAATAGGTTAGTAAAGGACATGTACAAGTTGTTTGTCATCAAAAAATGTAATCTCCATCTTTATTAATTTCTGTGAAAATCTGATCAAACCAAAAAGTGTTTCATTCGTTCCGGTCCTCCCCTACAGTTAATAACAGTCTGTGGTCTACCTTGAACAGTAATATAGCCTATGCTGCACACAGTGTAAGTAGTATTAGGAGGATAGGACTACACTGGTGATCAAGTTAACAAACGCAAAAGGAACATTGCAACAACAGGAAGGTGGGAACCTCCAAAGGAACCCTACACGTTAGCTAGCCGAAAGACAGACGAAAAGACGAAAAATCTCTCACAGGTGTGCGCCAGTAACGTTAGCCCAACTACCGTGGGTCCCTCTGAGGCGTCACATAAGCCCTCTCCCACGGAGTGGGAACTCACCATTAAATTTTGACCATGATTCATTCATAGGTGGCTCTACAGTACCCATATTACTGTAACTGCAGTGTAGTGGGGGATGCCAAGCAACACAGTGACACCTATTATATAGACTAGTGTCTCAACTTGCATTTAAACGATAATGTAAACCTCAAACCTTCCACACACACGCATAGAACACATATTCCTTGTATGAATACAACCCCAAAAAGGCCTTTCACTGTGGGCCAGGCCAGTTAGCGCGCCAGGCCACCGGGAAAACTCCCGATGGCCAGTCCGCCCCTGGGTCTAGGGTTCAATTTCAAGTTCTTTAAAGTATTTTCATCAGATTCACTTTCCTGCAAATTAACGACTGATAAGGGAGAGGTGAGTGCTATCCAGCGCGCGCTGACGTTGCTTGGTCTGTAGCCTACCATGAAAGCATAGGCTGCAGTTTAGTAGTCCAAATACCTACATGTATTCAATAAACCTACAGTAGGCCTATATGTCTTCTAGTTTCTTACAGACAGGCACTATTTACTAATAGTTTACAGTTAAAAATATTAACTTTGGCTTTAGACTGCCCTACAACAAGTTTGGAATAGCTGCCCTACTCGTCTCCAACGCCTGGGGTCAACGATCTCACCTGCGCCTCATGGCAATTCAGTAATACTTACACCAGCCGCAAGATGGGGCCAGAGTGCCGTGGGTGAAAAAATGAACTACTGGTAAATGCAATGTTATCCAGTTTTTTTCCTCTATGACTAGGCCCTTCCTCCTGGCTCTATACAGGTCCAAAGCAGAAATATGTACATTATTGTGAAATATGTGACTAAGACATGATTAAGGTGATGATGGTGGTGGTGGTGATGATGACAGCACTTTGCAATTAAACGTTATAATCAAGGGTTCGTCATTACTTCTAATGTAATTAACCTCAGGACTATTGAGGGGATACATGAACTGACCGTATAAAAACAGTATTGTGAGAATATGAAGGTTTGTCTACTTGTATATTTTCCTTGTCGTTTCCTCTCCTATTCTCCTCTCCATGGCTATTAGAAAAAATCTGCAAGAAAGCATAAAAAATAAAATAATAATAATAAAATCTCTCATCGCAAAAATCCGCAATAAACAAACACGTAGCCTACAGTCCATTATTGTCAAATACGTGAGTCAAACTATCACAAACGATTCAAATGATGATGATAACAATTCATAGTGAGGGGGCGGCATTCCTACTCCACTCGGCTATATAAATCAGAACGCGCGTGCTGGAGTCATAATCTCAGAGGGAACCGCCTACAGCGCACGCATCCTCGCAAAGAAGTCCGAAAGCCCAACTGGAAATGAAAGAAGTCATCTGCATTATTTTGTTTTTGAATTTAGGGGTTGATTTTTGCAAAGCAGGTATTTATTTCAGTTTTATTGTGAATCATTTTGTTAGTTTAAATCGATATCCCTAAATTCATGAGAAGTGATTTAAATGTAGGTCTAGACCTACTCTATAGGCTACTATTATACTATACTAGACAAATCTAATCTAACCCAAACCTGTGTCCCCCTTCCCCAGTGGACCCCTGCTGTGCTCAGCCATGCCAGAACAAAGGAGTTTGCACCTCCAGAGGATTCAGCGACTATGAATGTGATTGCACCAGAACAGGCTACTACGGACGCAACTGTACCACTCGTAAGTTCACTCAGCTCTGACCAGTTGCCTGATATAGTCATTTTAGACACCAATTCTTGATAATAGATGTTTTTTGAGGTAGAAGTTAATTTCTCGTCTCTATTCCCCCCTCTAGCCGAGCTTTTAACATGGCTGGCGGTGAAGTTGAAGCCCAGCCCCAACACGGTTCACTACCTGCTCACGCACTACAAACCAGTGTGGGACTTCATCAATAGAGTCTCCTTTGTGAGAGACACCATCATGAGCTACGTCTTGACATGTGAGTAAATGTAGGCCCACCTCGCTACACCCCTCCACAGACACAAACACACACACACACACACACACACACACACACACTAAGAGAAGAGTAAGTTAAAGACAATATAAAGCAATTGTTCCCATTTCAAGCCAAGTTGTTGACAGTTGTCTATCTCCTCTCTTCTCTCCTCTGTTTGCAGCCCGATCCCACCTAGTGGACAGCCCACCCACCTACAATACCGCCTATGGCTATAAGAGCTGGGAGGCCTACTCTAACCTGTCCTACTACTCCCGCACCCTGCCCCCCGTGCCCCAGGACTGCCCCACGCCCATGGGCACCGCAGGTGACATATTATCTACTTTTGGAAAATGGGTGGTAATAGTTCTTTTGTTTTCCCGGTTGCCGAACCCTGTGAAAAAAACACTTCTTAGAACCCTTTATGGTTAATGTTATAACCCAAGGAATGTACAGAGGAGAACGCGACAGTTGCTTCACACTCATGTTCCACTTGAGTGGAACTCTGACTCTCCTTTGGAAGCTGTAGTTCCAGAACGTATCTTTCTGTTTATATTGGTCCTAGGAACCCTAGTTTGAAGCATTGACTCTACCTGGAATGAGCAGTATAGACACTGTTATAGACACTATACAACTGTAGATGTATGTTCACTGACTCTGAAGCTCTAGAATGTTCTCTGTCCAATTGTAGAAGCCGTAAATGCTCTAGAATGTTCTCTCACCAACTGCAGAAACTGTCAAGGTTCTAGAATGTTCTCTGTTCTACTGTAGAAGACGGAAAGGCTCTAGAATGTTCTCTCACCAACTGCAGAAGCTCTAGAATGTTCACTGACCCTCTGTGTTCTGCCCCACCCCCACAGGAAGGAAAGTTCTTCCAGATGCCAGAGAGGTGGTGGAGAGAGTTCTCCTAAGGAGAAAGTTCATTCCAGACCCCCAGGGCTCCAACCTGATGTTCGCCTTCTTTGCACAACACTTCACTCACCAATTCTTCAAGACAGACTTCAAGAAAGGGCCGGCTTTCACCAAGGCGCTGGGACACGGGGTACGTACTACTAAAGCTGATAAACATTTGTTTATAACATTTGTTTATTTATTTGTTTATTTAGCACATTTGTCTGCGACGCAGAATATCAGGACAAATAGCGTACAGAACAGCTATCATATTAGTTTACAATGCCACTAGAACACTTTTGATAAGAAGAGCAGGTTATTATGTCTCAAATGTATGGTTTGTATCAATCGATTATGTAAATAGTAATAATAATAATTTGTTTGTGTGTTCTAGGTGGATCTACACCACATCTATGGCGACACTCTGGAGAGGCAGCATAAACTAAGGCTGTTCAAAGACGGAAAGCTGAAGTATCAGGTAAGCTGCTACACTAATACCTACATACCTATCATACACACACTCCCCGTACATACTGTACATACTGTACTAATCAGGTCACACACCACACACACACACACACACACACACACACACACATACTCTGAGTAATTATGTAGCCTGCCTGTTTAGGATCACACCCTCAGTAGTTACCTGTGTGTGTTTCCAGGTGATTAAAGGGGAGGTGTACCCCCCCACTGTGCACGAGGTGGGCGTGGAGATGCACTACCCGCCCCACGTTCCCGAGGAGCATCGCTTCGCCGTGGGCCACGAAGCCTTCGGATTGGTCCCCGGGCTGATGATGTACGCCACGCTTTGGCTGAGGGAACACAACCGCGTGTGTGACATCATGAGGGAAGAGCACCCCGACTGGGATGACGAGAGAATCTTCCAGACCTCCCGGCTCATCCTGACTGGTGAGTCACTGTTCTGCCTTGAACCTGACGGGTCCAAATTGTAACGATGATGTAATATCATCATCAACGTGTGGTTATGTTGACCTGATGCCTTATTTCACAGTCAGTGGTTCTCATACTCTGCCCTGTCTCTCCTTGCCTCCTTCCCTATCTCCCTACCTATTCGCCTCCCCTCCTCTCCTCTCCTCCCTCCCTCCCTCCAGGCGCGACCATTAAGATCGTGATTGAGGACTACGTGCAGCACCTGAGCGGGTACAACTTCCAGCTCAGGTTCGACCCGGAGCTTCTCTTCAAGCAACGCTTCCAGTACCAGAACCGCATAACCGCGGAGTTCAACACTCTGTATCACTGGCACCCTCTGATGCCCGTGGACTTCACCATCCAGGACAGCAGCTACTCTTACCAGCAGTTTGTCTTCAACACCACCCTGGTCCCCCATCACGGCATCAGCAACCTGGTGGAGGCCTTCAACAACCAAGTGGCAGGAAGGGTACGTTGCTGGGGCAGGCTGGGTACTGTAGTTCTTTACGGCAGGACAGGCTGGATACATACAAAAATTGGCAGCGCTGTAAATGTATGGTTATAGAGAGGGAGAAATAGATAAAGCCAGTAATGGCTCTGATGAAGATGGACAGACTGTAATGTTAGATTGATTGTGATTTTGATTTTGATTGGTCTCCAGGTGTCAGGAGGGCGTAACCTTCCCCCGGCGCTTGCGGGTGTGTCCGCCAAGGCTCTAGAACACAGCAGAGAGATGCGGTACCAGTCACTCAACGCCTACAGACGCCGCTTCAACATGAGACCCTACACCTCCTTCACTGACCTCACAGGTGAGATGCTACACCGCTAGAGAGCTAACGCTAACGAGCTACACCGCTAGAGAGCTAACGCTAATGAGCTCTCTAGCAGGATAACTAACAAACTTAACCAACTTCTAAGTACACCACTATGTAACTATGTACACCACTAGTTAACTACAGTAACTAGCTCTCTGTAACTATACTTCCTATTCTATAACTAACTAGCTAGGTGAAAAACCAGACTACAGTATATACCACCAGCTAGTTAAGAGGACTGTCACACTTTTCCAGGAAGAGTCTGTGAGTAGGACGAAGGTTGTTTAGATTAACAGCTTCTTGTTTGCAACCCACAGTGGCAAACTCTTTAAGAGACAGACACTGAGTGTATGTCCTGACTGGCGGACTTTATCCATTGAGGATTGCTCTGTGTCTTTTCGCTGTGTGTTAGTGGTGACAGTACAGCTAGCTGCTGATCTGTGTTTGTGTGTGTATCCTGCATTTTAACTGGGTGTGCGAGTATGTTATTTTATTACTCACTGTGTGTATTGCTATCCTAAGTGTGTGTGTGTATTGTTATCCTAAGCTGTCTGCTGAGCTAGAGCAGCTGTATAGAGATGTGTGTGTGAGAGAGTATGTTGCGCTCTAACCCTGTGTGTTATCTTATCATCCTCCCAGGTGAGACAGAGTTGGCCGCCGAGCTGGAAGAACTGTACGGAGAGGTGGAGGGGGTGGAGCTATACCCTGGCCTGCTGGTGGAGAAGCCCCGCCCAGGGGCGGTGTTTGGGGAGACCATAGTGGAGATGGGCGCACCCTTCTCCCTGAAAGGCTTGATGGGAAACCCCATCTGCTCCCCGGAGTACTGGATGCCCAGCACCTTCGGTGGCCATGTTGGATTTGACATTGTGAAGTCTGCCTCCCTGGAGAAGCTGGTGTGTGGGAATATCAGGGGTCCTTGCCCCCGAGGGGTGTCCTTCCAGGTGCCTAAGATCTTCGAGCAGAGTGAGGTGTCTGCCCTGAATGCAAGCAAGACCCCAGAGGAGCACGTCAGCTCAGTGGTGGTGTTGAAGGAACACTCTTCAGAACTCTAATGAACATTGATAACCAGTGATAACCAGTGGTGGTAACTGGAGATAACTTACAATCACCAGCATTAAGTAGCTATAGGGACAGGGACAACTGCTGCTAACTAGCAGTTAACGCTAGCTAACAATCTATCATGATCTATTGATAAGTAATAATAATAATACATTTGAAGTAAAGTAATAATAGCCATAATTTAAGTTTGGCTCCATGAAATGCTTTTACTTTACCGGTGTTGCAGTGTTGTTTTGTAATGTTGGTTAGATTATGTGTTTTAAGATTATTTATTTTATATTTATTGGTGTATTTATTGATCTATTTATTGATAATAACATATTTGTTTAACTATTATTTATTTAAGTCAGTCTATTTTCAGATGTCAAGTTGTTTTAAATTGTTGTTAAAGCCAGTCTTTTTTTACAGATTGTTTAAGGTCAGTAGTCTTTTCTGGGTGCACTGTGAAACTTGAAGGAGAGAAGCTGTATGCTCTCTCCAGCTCTCATCTGTAACTCTAACTGTAATCAGAAGGGTCTTCTGATGTCTGGTCACAACTTGAACTAACCCATGATTTTTCATCTGGGCTGTTTAATAAGAAAAAATGTTATGATTTTTCACAAAGTGAAAGTAATGAATGAAGTGAATGAGTGTGTGTATGAGTTGAAACAAATGTACATTAAACATGTTGTCCCCTACCTGTACCTGTCCCTTGGCTTTGTGGTAATGAGAGTGGAAATGTGAATTTCCTTTTCTGAATTAATATGAATATATGAAATGTGTTATAGCTACTCCTACTTGTATTATGTGTGTCTCATCACACAACACATCACGTTGCATCACACAACTTAACTGATATTCACAACCCATTTTATTAATTCAAACAGATGAGTTTGCCCCAATTACTTTATTTTTTTACAAAATTTTATGCACCAGAGCCAAACAGACAATGAAAGCCTGTAGGTATATTTTAGGGTTTTCTTGCCTGTTGCTTGTAGATGTGGCTTGACAAAAGAGTTGACGGTAGAACACATACAGTAGCCTAGGCAGGCTAGGCTACATGACCTAGTCATACACTATCAGCAGTCTACTCAAGCAACAGTAGTCTACCTAAACAACCATCTACCCTTCGGTCTTTTAAAACATCCTCGAATCTACCCTGTGAAATGCAGCTGTACCCACAATGCACCTCTCTACACGAACCAATGAAAATCTAAAGATGTAGAACAAGGACTAGACATGCTAGGAAACAGATCAAGCTCTAAAATGTGTGGATTTGGAAAGGAGAAGGGCCCCCGAGTACAATAGACTATACTTTTACTGTCTGAGACACCAAGCATAGGTTTTTGTGTACAAAGTAATATATATTGGCAGTGGGAAAAATTAACTGAAATTCCTTAGGTCACTGGTTCATATCTGGCTCCAATGAGGACCTTCAACAATTTCCACCAGGGAATCAATGAAGTATCTAAAATGGACTAGTGGTGTAGCTGGCATAAAGCACTTGACCTAACAAATGCAGCTATACCGAGCTATACCAAACATGTCCTGCTCGCACGCACACGCACATAGCCAGGAAATGCATTTATGGGTGGAGGTCTGTGCTTTTGATTATATGATGAGGTTGATTATTATTATTATTATTATCATCTTGTAAATGATTGTGGTGTTGCTGTAGGGCTAAAGAGCCAGAACCCAAGCATTACACTCATTTATTCTTATATGACATCATAAATAAATCTTGAATATTGTAGCGAGGATGTTGATTGGCAGTCCCAGCGTGAGCGCGAGGAGGGTGGCTCCTCTCTCCTGGCGCCATATGGGAATGTGGGAAAGACGGGAAGGCTGCAATGCAAACTGCCTGAGACAGATCTGCTCTATATGCCAGGCCTAGAAAAACACGCCTTAAGCCTGCCAGGTGTGTTTTCATAGCACTTTTGGGAAAGCTGACTTAGTCGGTCTGCTTACTGGCAGAGGCATTAAAGAGAGGCGACGAACTGCGCTGGGACCAACTGGTGCATAGCCTAATGCCGGATGACCTACTTTTGTTTAACATTAACGTGAATTTATCGTCCTGATAAACACACAATTATTAATGACAGGAGGAATGCTGTTAGTAATGATGTTTAATGATGTAGGTGGGGCAGGGATCTGCCTTTGCCTGGAGACACCACAGATAGGCCTACTTCATATTGATTTATGAAACATTCTACAGGTCTACACACACACGCACACACACATCCTCAGCTAATACAAGCAATCATACATCATCGTCTAGTATGCAAGATGAAACAAAGATAACAGACTTAGGTAACAGTTTGGTCTGGTCACAGACTGACACAGAGAAGGGAGGAGAGGGGGAGAAGACGGCAGAGGAGATGAGCGGAGGAATGAGCAAGAGATTCGAGTGCTGCTATGATTCCCTACACCCACACAGCGTGGCGCACACAAACACAGAGCAGCCGTGGTATTTCCATTCTGTCTCCCCTCCGCCATCAACTGTTCCAGTCCCTTATTGTAAACCGTGAGCTGGTTTCCTGGATGACTTCGGCCCCGTCATGAAACGAAAGCCGTTTTTTGCTTTTTTCGCTCTGCTTGGCCTTCTGTGGAGTATAGCAATGTCAAGCCAAAGAATACTAAAACACGGTATTTAAACCCAGTATGACTGAGACATGCCCAATTATATTCGATTGACATTACTATTCCCAAAACCGCTGAAGTCATTCATACTGTGAGGCGGTTTAACCAGCGGTCAGCAGTCATGAGCTGGGGCTTGTTTCTCTCACAGTCACCATGACTACTGCCCACACGTGTGCGCTCACACATGTGCACTAGCATCATGAATCCCTTGAGACTGACTGGCTAATTTAGTCAGATATGACCATGGATGTATTAATAGAACATATATGGATATGACTAATAAAAGGGAAAGTTTCCTTAGACATACTCACACACACGTACGTGCACACACACACTCAGTTATGCATAATACACACACATATACATACACACACCTAGAAGTAGTAGAAGTACTTTCTTGTTTCCGAGGGGGGAAATTGCACAACACACAAACATTCCCTCTCTCTCATACACACACAGTCACAGTTGTGTGTGAAGAGTGGACAGAGAGATCAAGAACGGGGTGTAGGGTTTAAGCTACAATCATGAGTAGAAGTTGAGATTAGTCTCCTAGACCAGGGGTTCCCAACCTTCCTGCCCCCTAACTTACACTTGATGGATTTTGCACCCCCCCCCCCCCCCCCCCCCAAATCGCTGTGAATGTCCAGCCTGTGTGTGTTTGTATGTAAATTCCATCAGGTGTAAGTTAGGGGACAATGAAGTGCTTCGCCTGTGTAGCAGTAATATTAATGTTGACACGATTCATAGTCTCTGATTAATTTGTTGAATTTATATGGTATTGTAGTGATGTAAATACAAGGCTTTTTGACCCTTCATCAGATATGATCATGCATTTTGTTAAAATTGCTGTTGATGACATGTCAATAACATGATTCTTTGTCTAGCTAATATTAAGGCCTCAAATTGTCTGGGGCCTGGCGCTCCCCCTGCGATTGTTGGCGCCCCCCTAAGGGGGGCCCAGACCCGAGGTTGGGAAACCCTGTCCTAGACCGTGCACTCTTCCCATAGTGTATTATTACATAACCACATTCTGGAAATCCAGAGTCGCTGCCCATCTTTCGTCACAAGCTGAAAACTCATCTCTTCAAGAAGTACTACAACGATCCACCCTCTTAAAAACCTATTGTATTCTAGATTGCTATTATTGCACTTTGCCTTCAGCACTAGATTATGCTCTTAGTCACTTGTTTTAGAAAGGAGATGCACTTGTGAGTTCTGGCAAGTAATAGTACACTGGCTTTTCCTACATTAAATGCAATTATTGTTGGTCGCTTTGGATAAAAGTGTCTGCTAAATGACTGTAATGTAATGTATGACTCAACTGTATAAGAAATACCCAGGAACATGAAGTTGGGGGTTGGAGGCTGGGGGATGGAGGCTAGGGGTAACAGGCCTCAACTTTGAGAAAAATGAGTCCATATTGAACAAATGACCCTGTTATTGGGCTTAAACGTGTTAAATACATACATTACAGTCATTTAGCAGACGCTTTTACCCAATGTAATGTGCCAATGTAATGTAATGTAAAAATACATACAACAGGTCCAACTTAAACAAATAGCGCAGCTTGGGTGGTATGACACGAGAGCTAACACACCTGTACAGGTCGGCAGGACTCTAATGACATCACTTCCTGTACCATTGAGAGCAGATGGCAGACACGAGAGAAGTCACACATTTGTCAGAGACACCTGTATGTCTGAAACACCTGGTATGACGTGACGTGTGACTGGTTTCACCGATCCACCTGTAGCTGTGTTTTCAATTAGGTCACCTGTGTCACACCCCTGACTGAGGAATGGCATGTGTCATTGTCGCACGCATACACGCAGCCATGCTACAATATTCAGAGAAAAGATTAGCAGAGATTGGCCTATACATGTCTGTAGACATGCTAATATTCACAGTAATCCTAGTGATCATGATGATACAGATGAGGTTACTTCCTGTTTCTGCCAAGTTCAGATGAGAAGGGTCTATCTGTGGACTGGCAGACTACAGGACACACCCACTTTATTACTACATGACCCCTTCTGCCCCCCTTTATGTGTGTTTCTGGTCACCGCTTCCTGCATGCGTCTCAATCGCTGTGCAACAGTGGATTTCCTCCCTTCCTTGGTTCGGGGAGGAAGGGTGACATGTAGCTCAAGAGGTAGAGCGGCCGGCTGGGGATCGCAAGGTCTCCGGTTTGATCACAGCTTCCGGAGTGTGACCAAGTGTCCTTGAGCAAGACATGGAACCTCCAAATTGCTCACGTGCGGCACAGTACCTAGTACTGTCGCCTAACAGCAAGAAGGTCTTCGGGTTTGCATGTTCTCCCCTTGTTCGCAAGGGCTTCCCCCTTAAAGAACTCAATTTGAAAAAACATGCAGAAGAAAAGATCACTAATGCTGTCCATCCCTGGCAAAGACGGACAGGAGCACTTGGTTGGCTCCAGGGCTCGTCCCATGCACGCTGTCTACTGTCTGCTCCCGGCTGCCCTTGGGGGAAGGACGTACGTGGGGATGAAACAGTCTGTAGAAGAAGAAAGTCTCATTGGTGGATGGTGGATGGATGGAAGAAAAGTTTCATTGGTGGATGGTCCAGCCATTTTGTGTGTGTGTGTGTGTTTTGAGGCCTACACCGTGTGATGTCCTGCCTCTCATTGCGTTGTTGTTTTTTGTCATTAAGCTTCCAGGAAGATATAAAATAGGTGTAGTTTGGAAAACAATCTTGCATTTTTATGTCATAATGGTTGTTCTCCCACGCAACATGGTTTCTTTCCACATTTATGCATGTCACCACAGGTATTCAGGAAACTCCACCAGCGTGTGTCTACCTGTAATCGAGGAACATAAAGAGTTCACAGTGTGGCTCATGACAGCACATGAGAGCCAGTTCCTCCACTTCTTGGCCGATACCTGCAGCAGGCAGAACCGACCTGCATTGCTGTGATGAAATGATAAAATCAAAAACACGATGAACCATGTCAACTGTCATTTTGTTCTGAAGACAGTAAAGCTTTTGAGTAATTTTTGAGTAACCCTCCAAGTAGAACCATTCGAGGAAGATTGAATAGCTGCTCTGGGCATGTCAGGGGACGTTTAATTTAATAAGCGCTTTTCAAAACACCAAAATACACTTGATAACTAAAGTTGATGTTCGCTTGTTCGGTCTCTGATGTGTGTGGCTGATGTCAGAGAAGTAGAGTCAGACATGATTGTTGCTGTTCTGACTCTGTGTTTCTGTTTCTCAGAGGTACATAAATCACGGTACTGTAACATCCAAAGCCAAAGACCCTGTTTCAGATGTGACGAGCTGAAAGGAGGCCCTGAAGATCTAGAGGTGCTCCTGCTGATGTGATGGTAAAGACTGCACTTATATAGCGCTTTTCCACCTTAGGGGCACTCAAAGCGCTTTACAATGGCCTCTCATTCACCCATTCACACACCAATGGCGGTAGCTGCCTTGCAAGGTGCTAACCTGCTCATTGGGAGCAATTTGGGGCTAGGTGTCTTGCTCAAGGACACTTCGACATGTGGACAGTCGGAGCTGTGATTCGAACCACTGACCCTTCGATCACTGAACGACCCGCTCTACCAACTGAGCTACAGCCGCCCCCATGATGTACCAGTAACTGAGTAGGATGAATCAGCCTGGGTCTGGTCTGGCCTGGTTTGTGTCTGTAAAGGGCTTGAGCAGTATGCTGGGTCTGGTCTGCTCACCTGCGGTCCTAGACTGCCCCTTGTGGACTAAACCTGCGAGGGGGAAGTTGTGGGGAGGAGGGGGTGGGAGTCTTCTACTCTGGTCATTACTCCTGATACACACGTTTTGAAAAGTGGAACATTACTGAGCTCAGAAGGCTGCTACGGTGGTCCGGACCATAACGTCAGAGAGAGGGGGGTCATTTCCTGTATATCTTTCTTCTCTCTCTCTCTTAGAAGGAATTGAGGGACAAATATGGAGAAGGAGATTTTTCTGTTTCTATTACCACCTCTGTTGCCTAACAGCTTGTGGCTCAACCGGATTTCCCTTCATACGCAACATGTTGTAATAATGGATTTACAATATTATTATATGGGTTTACATCCTGAATACCAGTGTGGCTTGGGCTGGGAGTGAGGAAGAAGGGAGGAAGGAGAGAGAGAGCAGGGAGTGAGAGAGCGGGGAGGGAGTGAGAGAGCGGGGAGGGAGAGAGAGCGAGGAGGAAGAGAGGGAGGCGAGGGAGAGAGAGCGGGGAGGGAGAGAGAGAGGGGAGGGAGAGAGGGGAGGTGAAATGCAGAAACAGAGTGAGGACTACACGCTTAGAAATAAAGCTGTAGAACTGTAGAACCACAAAGGTGCTTGTTCTTCTTCCTGAGGAAGAACCTCTTTAAGAACCTTTCTTAACTCCATTCAGGTGGAACCATTCCACCAATACAGGATGCTAGTCTACTAGACTACTCACTAAACATAACCTGCCTCACCGGCGGCTAGTACTGCTGTAGTCACTTTTCTCCATAGTTGTGAGTCATTGCTTTTTTACTCTTTAATATCAGTAAAACCTTTTCAGAGTCACTATCCACTAAAGTGTTTTATAGGGGTCCCCGGGTCCCTGAAGAACCTTTTGGACCTCAGTGATGATACTGACCAGATTCAGATGGCTAGAAGGTTCCACTTCAGCACACCAGCCAAGAATGAGAGTGATTTATGTGCTGATTGGCTGACCAGCAATCCTATTAGGGATTATAATTGGACGTCACCATATTAGAGGCGTCACAATGAATCTGATGATGATTATGATGAAGATTAGATCCCCGCTAGTTCCCCAGTGCTCCGCTCACCTCACATCCTGTTCTCCTGCCCGGGTCACTTCCTCTGAGAAGATCGACAGCTGGGCAGCACGGACAGACGGACGTCGTGACAGAACATCAGACAGACAGAACAACAGACAGACAGCAGCACAGACCAGTGCTGGATTGAAACATACCAGTTTAGGAACTTCAGAAGAGCAGCTATCCTCCCAGGTAAGACAGTTCTCACCAGATCTGGATCAAATACTGTCAGATCAAATGCACCCCAAGTATTTGCAAATAGTATTTGACCCAATACGTACACATTGTTCTGTTAACCGCTTCAGTTACCGCGGGCAACAAGAAAGTTCTTAAAAAGACGCATGCAACTATTTACATGAAGGACAGACGGTCAGTTCAGAAGACAGAGGACATGGTTGATAAGAAAGGAGAGACCGAGAGCTACACTGAGAAAGAGGGGGACAGAGAGAGGGAGAGAAAGAGAGACGGACAGAGAGAAAGAGAGACTCAGATGTCGTCAATGTATCCCGACTAATCTAATTTGATAACAAACACGTTGGAGGACAGGACATGTCGGCAAAGAAAAGTCAAACTCAAGTATTTGTAATGTGGTAATCTGATAATCTGAATCTCTATGGTGACAAGTAGAGGGGTGGTTCTCAGGGCTGTAATCAAGTTGCTCACAGTGAAATATTGGCCTTATGTTGCCAAAAAATGTCAGAAATCCACCTATTACTAGGTTCTTTGGAGTAATTCTCAGATGTTTGATAGATATGGGTCCTGGCATGCTGTTGTTGCTATAGAGAAGGTAGGAGGATAGAGGATTATCAAGGCTTATAATGGATGTGTGGCTGAGTCTATGACAATCGTCATCAGCCACCACACACAAACACACACAAGCACATCCGCTCAGCAGTCCCCCACACACACACACACACGCACACACACACAGCCACTCACCAGCCCCACAAACACACACAGCCACTCACCAGCCCCACAAACACACACACACACACACAGCCACTCACCATCCCCACAAACACACACACACACGCACAAACGCAGCCACTCACCAGCCCCACAAACGCGTACGCACATAAACACCAACACAAACTCAGCACCACCACAAACACACTCAGCATGCGTGCACACACTCTTTGCGTCAGATGCAGTTGTCATCAGATAGTGTGTTCGTCATGCTGATAATCTGAACTCTGTCATAGTCTTACCCATCTGTTGGGCAATATAGACCAATATAGAAAGGCACAGGACCTGATCCTAGATCAGCTCTCCTACTCAGAGTAAATAAAGGGTCTGAGCTCCCTCAACCTGGCGTGTGTGTATTTCTGTGCGTCTCATATCTTTGTCTGTTTCAGCAGCTCCAGGATGGCCAGCATTTCCAGCCAGGAAGAGGAGGTGCCTGTGCCAATTCAGACAGGTATATCTGTGTGTGTGTGTGTGTGTGTGTGTGTGCGCGCAAGATAATAAACTCATGCATATTTCTCCTACCGTCTCTGCTGGACCTTCCAACTGATCTTTAGCTTCTGTTATAACATTATTTTGCTGATACTAAACGTTGATCTACTTTTAATATTGGTGTGTTTGTGCTTGTGTGTGTTTGTGCTTGTGTGTGTTTGCGCTTGTGTGTGTTTGCGCAGGTCCTAAGGGCGTGATCAATGATTGGCGCAGGTTCAAGCTGGACAGCGCCGACGCCATCGTCCCGCCCAGTAAGAAGGAGCTGCTGAGACAGATGTCCAACCCCCAGAGTGACGACTTCAAGGAGAGATCCACCCGCAAGGTACAGCACGACTAGTCGACCACACCTAAACCAACATTGAACCACACATCAACCAACATTGAACCACACATCAACCAACATTGAGCCGAACCCAAAGCTTCACACACCTCAACTAACATTGAACCACACATAAACCAAACTTCACACACAACTCAACCGCAAGGTAAAGCACCGCTACTAGGAACCACAACCACTAATAAACCATTACATTAGTTATTTAGCTGATGCTTTTATCCAACGCGACTTACAATCCAACGCGATTTACAGTAATTGCATAATCATATAATTGCATAATAGCTGCATAATTGCATAACCACTCCTCATCCCCGTGGCTCCTCTCCAGATGAGTGCTGTGGAGTACCAGATGATCCACGAGGAGGATGAAAAGTGCCTGCGGCACTACAGGAAGCAATGCATGCTGGAGATGCACGAGCGCCTCAGCTTCGGCCCCACGTTCGACGGCGTCCACGAGCTGGCGAGCGGCGAGGCCTTCCTGGAGGTCATCGAGAACGAACACCGCCTCACGCTGGTCGTCGTCCACATCTACAAGGACGGGGTCAAAGGTTGCGAGTTGCTCAACTCTTGCCTGGACTGTCTGGCTGGCGAATACTCCGGCGTCAAGTTCTGCAAGATTGACGCCGTCGCCACGGGCGCCGGCGAGCGTTTCCCCGACGACGTACTGCCCGCTTTGCTGGTGTACAAGGCCGGGGAGTTGCTGGGCAACTTCATGTCGGTGACGCGGCAATTTAACGAGGAGTTCTTCGTCACGGACGTGGAGGCGTTCCTGAACGAGTACGGGCTGCTGCCGGAGAAAGAGTTAACCACCTGCCACGACGACGAGGGGGGCGATGTGGAGTAGAGGGGAGGACACACACGCAGTACACACTCACACAGTACAGACACATACACAATACACACATGTAGTACAGACCAAGGTTATAATAGTTTTGCTTTTTTCATTAGTTTTTATTTTTATATCATTTTAACTTTTTGTTTTCAATTTCAGTTTAGTTTTGATTAGTTTTAAAGCAGGTTTGCTAGTTTAGTTTATTTTTTATTAGTTTCAGTATTAGTTTTAGTTTTTTTTCCTTCTGCGCTAGCCTCGTGAGACCATCCTGATCTTGTGAGCTCACGTTGTTTCAATCTGTGTGAAATAAACCATCTGGCGCATGTCACTTCTGTGCAGGGGCACACCAAAAAAAGATGGATTTCATAACCAGCCAAAAGACTAGGCTTACGTATGAAATGAAAAAGACTAAAACTAAGGACATTTTCTCTATAATTTTAGTTTATTTTAGTTAGTTTTTTTAAACACACAATACAGTTTTAATTAGTTATCGTTTTTTTGTAAAGCGTAGTTTTTATTTTTATTTCAGTTAACTAAAATGTTTTTTCACACCTAGTTTCAGTTTTTTAGTTAGTTTTCGTTAACTATAGTACAGTAACCTTGGTACAGATACACGTGGTACAAACACGCGCGCACAGCCACACACATTCTACAGGCTACAGAGTACCCCGTTACCATAGGAGATCACTACAAACACAGCAATGAAAAATGGAGGCAAAACAGCCAACGTAAGGGCAGTTTCAGCTATATTGGACACCGTTAAAGCAAACCGCGTTCGCTCATCTCTTCCACGTCTGTGGGAGGGATAAACAGTGAACAAATGTTAACGTTTCCCCCCGACTTGGTTGACTTTGTATGAATGACTATGTAAACAGGTCTCAGGGCTGCCAAGTTTGACCAAATGTTTCGATTTTTTCTCTAAGTCACAAGCACCCCCCCCCCACACACACACACCTCCAGGTAGATTTGGGTAGCGTTCTTTGAGCGCAAAGGACGACTAGGAGGCGAGATTTGCGTTCTTTCAACTAATTTCAAAATAAAGGTTCCATAAACGTTGAACTGCTAGTATCTGTGGGTTGGTCATTTCTCCGCGTGAGAATTGTGTAGTGTAGCGTGTGAGCGTGAGAACAGGCTGAAATGCGCGTGTCTCACGCTCAATGCGTGAGACTTGGCAGCGCTGAGGCCTGGAATGTCAAGCATACTACAGTAGCCTAAGCTAGGAGTGACTGTAGTGATTATACACACTGTGACAACATCCTGATAAATGATACATGTGAATATAAAGAACCACAGCCAATTTGAACCGATGAGTTTATTTCAATCTTTAAATAATCTTAAACATTAAGAATTTATATGAAAATAAATATGAAGCCATGTTGCTACAGACCGTTTCAACCATGCTTGTTCAATTAAACGTAAACAATGCAATTTATTGAGAATCAACATCTCTGAAATAACAAAAATAAGAGTTTGTGTTTACGTGGGTGTATGTGTGTATGTATGCATGTGTGTGTGTTGCATGTGTGTTTATGTCAATCACTTAGGTACAGCAGCGATGTCGCCGTGGCGAGCAGGGCAACAGCAGCTGCCATAGCAACGCCTAGACAAAACAGGAGAGTGTGTGTGAGTCAGGAGTCGGGTATGAGCCGGCCGAAACACTCACAGGTACTGTATGTCACATACATTACAATAAGACTGGTAATGTTTACATAGGGGGTCATGTCTACATGATTCACACCCAGACCCCCCCACCCACACACACCCACAGTCACAGACAAACAGACGGACACACCCACACCTCTAGCAGTACATACCAGCGTAGTACTGGGCGTGGCTCTGACTCTTCGGGGGGGTAGCAAGCGCGGCGACGCGGTCGGTTTCAACATTGGGCTTCCCTTCCTCCGGATCCTCCCTCTCCGGTTCCCCTGGACTCAGAGACGAGGGTTCTAAGCACGGAACACACACGCAAGCACGCACCGCCACACGTTTACTGGTTATTAATATATAATTCCACTACATCTAAGAGGGTACGTTATAATCGCTCACATCATGACAGGTGAGCAAAACATGATGACATCACCTCTTTGCCATCCTGGTCAGAGAATTAATGTGTCTGAGAATGAGGCGTGTGTGTGGGTGTGAGCATCCCAACTGAAACTGTTGGCATTCCTGTAGCACTGATAGCAGGGCTTGTGAGATGAGTGGGCCTGTGACGGTTCTGTGGGAGAGGCAGGCGTGATCTAACCTCAGATAATGGACACCACACACACTTCCTTCTCCATATACAAACAGCTTACCTAATATAGACACACACACACGTAACAGGGCTACTCACATCAAAAGCCTTGTTTCAAGCGCGCATGCACGCGCACGCACGCACGCACACACGCACACACGCGTACTGATGGCCTGCACTTATATAGCACATTTATCCAAATAACTTTACAATGGCCTTTCTCATTCACACACGCGTTCTCATTGGGAGCATTCTGAGGTTCAGTGTCTTGCCCAAGGACACTTCGACATGGAGGGACATGGACAGGAGGAGGCGGGATTCAAACCACCATTCCCTATGATCATTGGACGACCCGCTCTACCTCCTGAGCCACAGCCGCCATGTCGCTTGTCATTGTGACCGACCTGCGCTGACTTCCTGTGTGGCGTCGATGTCTTCCGGGGGCGTGTCCCAGTCCAGCATCTCTTTGATTCGTTCGCTCACGTCCGTCACACACTCGTCCGGGAACATGTAGTCACACACACACAGTCCTCTGCACGGTGACGGGGCAAACACTCTCCTGGGCAGCACTTGCTGGCCGCTTGTCGGGCCTGTGTGTGTGTGTGAGTGTTTGTAAGTGTGTGTGTGTGTGTGTGTGTGTGAGAGAGGGAGAAAGGGGGGTAGGGTTTGGGGCAAGGAAGGAAGAAGTGTTACTGTACGTCCATGGATGTATTAAAACTTGGTTACATCGCACATGTTGATATTTTTAGGCTGTTTCAAAGGCAAATGAACTGGCTTGGAAATCCAAGCCATGCATTGAGAGTGATTTATTTTCGCAAGCGAAAGTGACGCAAGCCAACCAAGGTCGATGACTTCTGAATAACAGCCAAAGAGATATTCCGGTTTTGGCTCTTTTTAAAATCACGCTGCCTGTATGAAGCTGACACTCCAATACTGCTGGGTTTTTCCTGCATGGAGAATATTTTGGCACCCCCCAATGGAAAATCACCAGAAATGCTAAAAATTGAGAATAAAAATAGCAATTCAAATCCTCTCCGAATGTGTTTGATAGCTTGTTTCAAGTGCAGCCCATCCCTCTTTCTTGCATTGTCCATGGTTTGGACCACTAGTAATCAAGATCATTAATAGACAGGTTATCAGTATCTTAAACATTTTGGTGGTTTCCCTTGTCTTGAGTTTATATTGAAAACTTTAAATTGAATGCCAAACATGGGAAACATATCCCTAATGCTAATGTTTGAGGAAATACAATAAGAACAAGACCAGGTTGACGTGTACAGTACAAGTAACGACTTATCAACTCCGTGGAACTCGCTGTGACTCCAAATAAAGCAGGAATTACAAGCGAAATGTCACTTCCTTGAGGCCAAGGAGGAGACGTCTAACGACGGAGTCAGAAGGAAGTTTAATATTGCACAGCCTTGCCTCAAGGAAGTGACACATTTCGCTTGTAATTCCTGTCAAAGTGAGTTACAGAATAAAGGTGGCGCTATAGACTGGTCTATGCTTGTTCATAATACAGCATGATATTACTGAACTAATATAGATCAGTCTACAGCGCCACCTAGTGGTCTTTACATCCGTTACCGAACCCAGTGACGGGTGAAATTCTGTTCTAGTGAGAGAGAATCCACCATTACCGGTCCTCTCCTGAACAATGGTTCCAGTTCATACATCCATACCTCTGTCATCCCCGTCCACTTAACATTCCCTAACCCTAACCTCTACTCACGTTACCTAACTCTAGCCTATACTCAACATTACCTAACCCTGGTAACAGCATCCTGTTCATACATATCCTCTACTCTGTGTTACAGCGTGGTGTTGATAACCTTATGTGTGGTTATAGTATGGTTATAGTGTGGTTATAGTGTGGTTATAGTGTGGTTATAGTGTGGTTATAGTGTTGTTATAGTGCGGTTATAGTGTGGTTGTAGTGTGGTTATAGTGCGGTTATAGTGCGGTTATAGTGCGGTTATAGTGCGGCTATAGTATGGTTATAGTGCAGTTATAGTGTGGTTGTAGTGTGGTTATAGTGCGGTTATAGTGTGGTTATAGTGTGGTTATAGTGTGGTTATAGTGCGGTTATAGTGCGGTTATAGTGCGGCTATAGTATGGTTATAGTGCGGCTATAGTGCGGTTATAGTGCGGTTATAGTGTGGTTATAGTGCAGGTATAGTGTGGTTATAGTGTGGTTGTAGTGTGGTTATAGTGCAGTTGTATTGTGGTTGTATTGTGTTAGTGTGGTTAGTGTGGTTATAGTGCGGTTATAGTGTGGTTGTAGTGTGGTTATACAGTAGTGTGGTTATAGTGTGGTTATAGTGTGGTTGTGATACATTACCTCTGTCCTGTCCCTCGTTCATTAGCAGGTCCTCCAGCAGCATCTCCACTCTGCTGGTCACCGTGGAGATGATGTCCCTCTTTATCAGCTGGCCGGGAGAGAACACACACAGCAAAGACACACACACACAACATCAGACAGGTTTGTGTGTGCATGTGCTTGTGTGTAATAGTGTGCATGTGTTTGTGTGAGAGAGAGAGAGAGAGAGAGAGAGAGAAAGAGAGTGTGTGAGTGTGTTTATATTCTCCCGTACCTCTGAAGCGAGCTTGGCTCTGGGTTTGTTGTTGTGGAGGAAGGCTCGACAGCTGACCACCCCCCTCAGCCTGACGGACCCCTCACACACCTGGACCTGCGCAGTGGTCTGCTCCGGCTGGGGGGCAGTCTGGCCACACAAACACACAACAGCTTGAGTAATGGCAGTTCTGATTCTTATTCTATGACATGGTGGATCCTCTGTGCCATGTGACTGTCTTACCGCCGTGACAAGGAGCTGGACAGTGAAGGTCTGCTGGACTGTCCTCACATTCCTCTTCTGAACACAAACATCATCCACAGGTTATAAAACTATTATCATCCTGTCATAAGCTGGTTATAACCCTCCAAGCGTGTAGTTATAGTACATGTACAGTACTACTGTATGCAAAAGTCTTAGGCCACCACCAAAGAAAATAATGTATAAAGCTATTTATCTGGGTGGTAAGTGTTCATTTGCTTGTAAAAAATATGTTATAAAACATTGGAATAAAAACAAATAAACATTATTACAAAAAAGTAATACAAATATCTTAAAGGAGTAGTAAAGGGAAAATGCATGTTTAGCCCTGTTCATATACATATACATATCAACTAGAATCTTACTTCATGGCAAATTATATGTCAGAACGCCAACTAACACCTAGGTGAGTTTCCTATCTTTGAAATCGAGAGTTTAACATGTTTTTGAATGATTTTTCAAGATGCCTATCCACATCCATTGTATGACCAAAACTGTGGTAGAGCAATTATCAACTTTCTCGAAAATGCTAGCTTTGTCAACGTTTTGATCTGAACCATTGTATATGATCATAAGTAACCTTAAAACAGGGCTAAACATGCATTTTCACTTAACTACTCCTTTAAGAATAAAAAAAAAACATCAGTAGCTGTCCATGGTAGGTTGGCAGTCTGAAGAGAATCTGAGGCTCTCTGTGAATTAAAAAATAACCTTTATTGAATCATGAACCATAATATGAATTTCTTGTTTTTAAAAAGAAGTTGGTATTTTGTGTGGCCTCCCTTAAAACACAAAGTTTGCTTTGGTACAGTGCTGTCATTTTAGTAGTCCTGTGGTAAATGCTTTCCAAGATTCTTGTAGGATTACAGATGTTATTATTATTATTAATGTCACTGTATTGTTATATAGTGTTTTTACTAGCAAATAAGCACTTACTGTCCAGATAAAAAGCTTTCAACAATTTTCTTAGGGGCCTAAAGACTTTTGCACAGTACTGTAAGTGTGAAGTAAAAGTATTTAGTGTACGTTGTAGTATAGGATGTAAGTCTGAAGTATACGTGTACAGTGTATGTTTGTAGTATAGAGTATTTCATTTGAAGTGTACGTGTTGTAGTGTAAAGTGTGTAATTAACCTGTCCTCCTCCTCCCCCCAGTTCCGCGTCCTCAGGCAGACTTCTGCCGTTGAGCAGACAAACCCCGGCCTCAATCTGGTGTGCCCACGTCTGGAGTCCCTCCTGTATCACAGACCAGCAACATCAGTTCCAGCTTACCTGAGGTTCCTGTAAACCTGTAACCTGTACTGTTCGCTGTAAATAGCAGAGGTGCAAACCGATCACAGGTGAAAAAGGTGACAAACATGCAAAAACATACACACAGATCAAACAAATGACCTATTTTGGATTAAAAACAGGTATTTTCACCTAAAGGTGACAAGTCTGCACCCCTGAAATAGACTATAAATAGCTCAAGACATGGTGGACTTGACTGTTTGTGTGTGTATGTTTGTGTGTGTGTGTGTCTAACCTTTATGCATCGCTCCATGTCCACAGGTGTCAGGTGTGTACTGGTCAAAGGCACAAGCAGGTCCAGTTCTACAGAACACACTAGCATGGACCATGACAGACAGACACCCGGCTGGTACTTCCAATCAGCTGGCTTGGCTGAGCTCTGAAACAGGATCAGGAACAGGAGAGGATATGAGAGGAAAAGAGAGGAGGAGAGGAGAGGAGCTTTAGAAGGTTTTGAAGCCAACTGACCTTCGGGTCTCCGACATCAAAAGTCCTGCAGACGACTCTGTATTTGAGGAGTTAAGAGAAGAAGCTTCACCAGACTAGAGGACAATAACCCAAACCCTGACCTAGCCTTGTAGCTACGGGTAGCATGATGGTTCTACCGCTCTGGCGTGCATCGCGTCGCCAGCTCCCCGACAGCCAAGAGCTGCAGAATCTGAGGTAACCTGATCTGCTATTGGTTGCTGCTTCGGCGATGTCGCTGCTATTTTGCATAAAGTTGAACTCTGCCCAACTTCAAATCTACGCTCAGATCGCTGGTATCGCGTCGCTCGCTGCCGCTGAGGCGTCTGTCGCCCTATGTCGGCAGCTTCCATTGAGAATGAATGGCAGCCGTCCGCTCTCGTCGCCCAAGTCGCTCGCTGTGTGAGTACACAGTTATCATCAATCAATCAATCAATCAATCAAAGCTTTATTTGTATAGCGCATTTCATACCCAGAGGCAACACAATGCGCTCATCTAATGTGTTCCTGTATGTCCTGGGGTGAGTTCAGCCCCAACAAAATGTTGCAAAACGTTTATTGAAATGGAATCGGTGGTGCGATGAACACCTTGTGTGTTATGCAAGGGTTGCAGCTATGGTAAATGGACTGCACTTATATAGCCCTTTTATCCAAAGCTCTTTACAATGGCCTTTCACTCACCCCTTCACACATATCCACACACCAATGGTGGCAGCTGCCATGCAAGGTGTTAGCCTGCTCATTGGCAGCAATTTGGGGTTCAGTGTCTTGCACAAGGACACTTCGACATGTGGACAGTAGGAGGCGGGATTCGAACCCTTATATTGGCCCAGTGCCCTCCCCATCCTGCTAGCTCAGCTGGCCAATCAGAGTTTAGCATTGAAGGATACTTCCTGGTTTTGGAGCAGATGTGAAGCGTGACTCTGTCTGTGATGTCATCCTCCGAGAGGCTCCACAGACGACCCCGGGAAATGAGCTTGTCCACCGCAAACACCAGCTACAACACACATGTATATTTTTAGTGTGTATGTGTCTAGTGTTGATGGGTGTGTGTGTGTGCCTTGCATTGCATGTATGTGTGTGTGTGTTTGTGCCTTGAATTTTGTGTGTATATATTCAACGAATGAATGCATTTGTGTGCGTGGTGCTGACCCGACGCAGTGTGTTCTGAGCCTCCTTGGCCAGCTCAGGCGGCATGAGAAGGAACACGCCCAGAACTGACAACCCTCCCGGCAACATCCTGGATACCTGAAACACACACACACACACGATAAACTCAATGAATTGGACAGTATTTGCAAATGGTATTTGACTGAGGCATGTGACTATTAGAATGTTACAATCGACTGACCTGTCGAGCATGCTCAGTCACCCACTCCACATCCAGCTCATCCAATGAGCTGCCAGCTCTCCTGGTGCTGGGGTTCTGACCCCGCCTCTCATCTCCCTGGGAGTCCCTCTGTGGCGTCCGCACAGCCAGGACCACAAAGTCCTTTTGAACAGCACTCTATCACACACACACACACACACACACACACACACACGGCATTACCCCCCAACACAAGCACACACCGTCACATGCAACTCATGTCCGGGAAGTTGCTCAGGGGAGGGGCTCCATCATCATCAACATCTGAGGGAATCGAACCCCGGGTCGCCATCACCACTAGGTGTCTCACCTGACCGAGCAGCAGCCCGGTGATACTGGAAGCTCCCGCTGCAGTGAGACTGGACAGGTACTTCTGCACCTGCTCCTCGACAATGTAGCCTCGCCCCATCGTCGCCTACCAGTACCTGACCTAGACATCGGGAAAGAAGCTTACGCTAATATACACACGCGCGCGCGCGCGCGCACACACACACACACACACACACACACGCACACACACACACACACACACACACGACTGATGAAAATGTAACTAACATCGAAACGTTAGTCTTTTACCTGCACCTAATAAAACGGTTTGAACTGCCCGTGTGCTTCTGTCCTTCTCCTGAGATGCACCGGTCTGCCCATAGAAGCCGTCGCGCGACAAGGACACCGACACCTTCTCCTTCTTCTCCTTCTTCTCCTTCTTCTTCTTCTTCTTCTTCTTCTTCTTCTTCTTCTTCTTACACGTACACACCTCCTTGCTGGTCCATATGGTTGCTACCCGGCACTACCAAAAGCGCCACAGAATTTGAAACAAACATTCACAGCTTCACAAGCTTTGAAGCCATGAACAAATTCGTAAAAAGGTTTCAGTAAGCTGAGATTACACCCGTAGTTGTACCTGCTTGGTTGGTGTGAGGTAACTTACCACTTAATATCAAAAGTTAGTGAATGTTGAGTTGACATACAGCCAGAGATAACGGCGCGGTAATTATGGGTCACTGCAAACGGAGTAACAGGATTGGTCGATATATGAAATCAACCATGAGGCACCGCGCTCTCTGTTATGTAGTCGCATACTGATGTCGTTGTGTGCTTCAATTTTCGCCACTACTGACCCTAGCGTTGTTGCCCTACTGCTAGCAGCTAGCTAGCTAGCGAGCTTTTTGAGATACTTTGTCATTTTCGAGTTTGGGGGAGATGGCGAGTCTCCTGCTTCACGTTCTGGAGCGGACGGAGCTGAACAAACTCCCCAAAGCGGCTCAGAACAAGCTGGAGAAGTTTATCACCGACCTGCGGAATGAAAACGACTCGCTCAAGACGCAGCACGAGCGGTTCAAGGCGGACTGTGGTAAGGCCGGGGTGTACAGTGGGGTGGTAAGGCCGGGGTGTACAGTGGGGTGGTAAGGCCGGGGTGTACAGTGGGGTGGTAAGGCCGGGGTGTACAGTGGGGTGGTAAGGCCGGGGTGTACAGTGGGGTGGTAAGGCCGGGGTGTACAGTGGGGTGGTAAGGCCGGGGTGTACAGTGGGGTGGTAAGGCCGGGGTGTACAGTGGGGTGGTAAGGCCGGGATGTACAGTGGGGTGGTAAGGCCGGGGTGTACAGTGGGGTGGTAAGGCCGGGGTGTACAGTGGGGTGGTAAGGCCGGGGTGTACAGTGGGGTGGTAAGGCCGGGATGTCCAGTGGGATCTATGCTAGCTAGCTAACTATGCTGACTTTCGGCTAATGGCAAACTAACTTGCTGTTGTATGGCAACTCAAATTACAAGTGAACTGAATTGGCTGTGGCAATGTTGATAGAGATCTGATGCATTGCTGACCCTCACAGGACTCGCGCTCGCCAATGTATTTTCACCAACCCTAGCTAGTTAGCTTGCATAGCTAAAGTACGTGTGTTCACATACAAGACAGCTTTAAACCCGGCCTTAGTTAAAGTTAGTAGTTGCTCTGTTCTGAAACTGGAGCCTTGAAGAATTCTCATGTCAAATCTTTAGAACTGGGAAGGCAGTTGTAACTGTTTAAAACTGTCTTGGATGTTGTAAGTCAACTCAGCTTAGCTTTACACTTTTCTAGCAACGTGTTTCTACACTCCTGTGCAACCTACCTATCTGCCTCCCTTTTTAAGGTGACCTCTAACAATATTAGATGTAAACAATACTAATTTCAGTGACTTCTCCAAAGAAGGAAGGTTGCATCTCAAAGACTCCAACCTTGGTCGTGGCCTTGCTGGACTTCTGTGTAACTCGTCTGTCCTCATATCTGTGTCTACAGAGCAGCAGTACTTTGACGTGGAGAAGCGTCTGGCAGAGAGTCAGGAGCAGATCATAGCTCACACCCGGGATGTCCAGATGCTCAAAGAGCAGAACAGAATACTAAGTAAGTCCTCTAGCTTGCAGGCTGTTACTGTAGTTCTCCTGTTGGCATGTAGAAGATACTACCTTGTACCTGTATTTACTTCATACAGACTTTCCAACTCTGAGTACTGTAACTACTCCTGCGGGGTCTGTAGCCATTTGTCATCCTGTTTCTCCAACTGTGGAGGTAAGACATCGGCTAACTGTGTCCCCCCCATGCAGGCGAGGAGCTGAGCAGTGTGAAAGGTGTTGATGTGGAACCAGCAGAGGACAAACCAGCAGTGCAGGTGACACACACAAAAACACACACGCAAGCATGTAGGCCCACTCAGACACATCTACACCAACATGTCATCAGCAAACCCTATGTAATCTAACCGTAAATAAACTGTCCGCCCCAGACCAAGGCCAAGTATGAGATCGAGGCTGAGAGGAGGGAGCTGGCTCGTCTGCTGGAGAAGAGAACTCAGGAGGTGGAAAACCTCACTGGTGAGACTTCTGCTCGCTTCTAACCAGTACAGTAGCAGGGGAGTGTAGTGGAGGGTATATAGAGGTAGAGTATACCTACTTTGTTTTCCAAAGACACAGTATTCCCACTTCTGACTACTAATGTAAAAACAGCAAATTAGCTTTTAGCGTATACCACCTTTAGTCACCACTACACTTGCTTATAAGATATTTATAACATCAACACATCAACAGCACTGTAATAATAACGCAGTAATAACATCTGTGTGTGCGTGCTCCTCCTCCAGAGGATGTGAAGCGTCTGAATGACAAGCTGGTGGAGACCAACACAGCCAAGGTGGAGCTGCAGCTCAAACTGGACGAGATCCAGTCCTCTGAGGTCTCCATACAGGTGGGGCCTAGTGGACACGCGCGCGCACACACACTCTCACACTCACACACACACACTAACTCACTCACTCACTCACTCACACACACACTCTGACGTGTGTGCCTGTGCACGCAGCACCGTGAAAAGCGCACGGAGCAGGAGAAGGAGCTGCTGCAGAGCCAGAACACCTGGCTGACCTCCGAGCTCAAGCAGAAGACGGAGGAGCTGCTCGCCGTCACCAGGGAGACGGGAAGCCAGCTTCTGGAGCTGCGGTGCAGTCTGGAGGCCAGCAAGAACCAGGTACATCCCTGGACCAATCACAGCATTGCTTACTGGATCTAAAAGAGTGATGAGAGAAGCATACTAGAAGAGGAAGAGCTGGACTTAAGTTCTTACTCACAGTCTCTCTCCCTCCCTCTCCCCCATTCTTCTCCCTCCCCCCCTCCTCTCTCCCACCTCCCACCTCTGTCCCCTGCCTCCCTCAGGTGACCAGACTAGAGAGCCAGGTGTCCTCCCTCCAGCAGACCAGCGAGACGCAGCAGAAGAGGGCCGAGGACCTCATGACTAAACTGAAGGAGGTTCGACAGAAACCCCTCCACCTCCTACAGGCCGCCATTATCACCGCCAGGGAACTTTCTGTGTAGTGACCACTGATCTCTTCTCTCTGCTCCTCTCTCTCCCTCCTTGTCTATATGCCTGGTTGTCTGTCTCTCTCCAACTCCGTCCGTTCGTCCCTCCCTCTCTCCCTCTCTCTCTCTCTCTCTGTCTCTCTCTTTCTCTCTCTCTCTCCTCCAGTCTAAGGACCAGCAGACTGCCATGGAGGAGAAGTACCGTAATGAGATGAACTCTCACATCAAACTCTCCAACTTGTACAAGGTCAGTTCTGAGGCCAGCTATAACAGTTATATACAAAGCTATAACTGTATTGGGCTAGGAAGAGGTGTGTTTGTGTACATAGCCTTTCATGTGGTAATTCCAGTGTGTGTCCTGCAGGGGGCAGCGTCGGATGCAGAGGCCAAGGTCAAGGAGCTTCACAGCGGTGTGGGGGAGCTGCACAAGCTGGTGAAGGACTATGGAGACGGTGAGACAGAGACACACCTGCATCACACTACTACAGCCGGGTTCACACACAGCAGCCAGATGAGACGCTAGTTTTAGAACATCCGCTCCGTTGTGAGTCTTTCCATAAGAGTTGACATTTTGAATCTTGAATCGGCTTTAAACCAAGTAGGCAGCTAAGAAACAGTCACTTTTTTATTTTTTTATTCAAAAAATCTTCGGCTGTTTTATGTGAACCCGGCTTGATACGCGTAAGTGAGGAGCATGGGCTATGGCGTGTGTGTGTATGTTTGACTGAGGACGTCATGGTTACTCCGACAGCCAATAAGGTTCTGGAGAAGAAGGCGTCAGAGCTGGAGGGGTCAAAGGTCAAGCAGGAGGCGGAGCTTCGGGAGAAGATCAAGAAGATGGAGAAGGAGGTGGAGAACGCCAACCTGAGAGCCTCTGACAAACGCAGGAGTAAGAGATCATACACACACACAAACACACGAATATGAGGTAACGTGCACACACACAGGATTAAAAGGTTCACACACACATTCACACAGGTCAGCTGGTTGCTTGTTTTAAAGTGTGTGTGTGTGTGTGTGTGTGCGTGTGTGCGCGCGCGTGTCCCTGCAGGTGTCCCAACTCTGACTGAGGAGGAGCTGGACTCGATGTGTCCCACTGCAGCTGCCGTAGCCAAAATAGTCAAACCTGGGATGAAGTTCATGGAGGTGATGAGAGAAGGGTTCTTGTAGAGTTCTAGAATATAGGAGACTAGTGTAGAGTTCTACAGTTCTGACTGGTGGTGTGTTCTGGAATGAAGGAGACTAGTGTAGAGCTCTATAATGTTTAGTGGTGGAGAGTTCTAGAATGTTGAGGGGTGTAGAATTGTTCTAGAATGTTGACTAACCCTAGTGTTCTAGAATAGAGACTGGTGTAGTGTTCTAGAATGGATATTGGTGGTGGGTGTTAGAATAAATGGGATTGGTGTAGTATTCTAGAATGAAGAATATAGTCAGAGACCCAAGAATGTTCTCGGCATGTTCATGTGTTATTCCAGTCACAAATAACCCCCCTCCCCTCCTCCAGTTGTACAATGCCTTTGTTGAGGCTCAGGACGAGCTGCAGCTGGAGCGCCTGGAGACGCGCCGCGTGACCCGTGTCCTGGATGACATCGTCCTGGAGGTGGAGTCCAAGGCCCCTGTCCTCAGACGCCAGCGAGAGGAGTACGAGAGCATGCAGAGGTCCATGAACTCGCTCTGTACCAAACTGGAGCAGGCGAGAATGGTGAGTGTAGGAGAGGATGGATGGATGGATGGATGGTGGAGAGGGGGATGAAGGGAGAGGATGGAGGGAAGGATGGATGGATGATGGAGAAGGGGATGAAGGGAGAGGATGGAGGGAAGGATGGATGGATGGTGGAGAGGGGGATGAAGGGCAGAGATGGGAGGGAGTGAGGGTCCGTGGGTCTGCAGGGTTCTGACTGCAGATCCTGTCTGTGTGTGTCCAGGAGATCCACCAGCTGCAGAAGGAGAGGGAGGAGGCCCACCAGCGTTGCTCCACCCTGGAGAGAGACCACCAGAGGACAGAGAGGCAGCTGGAAGACACCTGTCAGCAGGTAGCATACCTAACGCACCCCAACCCTATCACTAATCACACCCTAACCTTTCACACGCCCTGACCTTAACACTCATCATCTTATAGTTAAGATCAGAGTTTACTGTACTGACTGCTTCCTCTCTTGCTCTCTCACGCAGGTGCGTGTTCTCCTAGTGGAACTGGAGGAGTCTCGCGGGAACCGGGTCGTCAGGGACGACGGCAGCTCCGCCGCCATCAGCAGCAGCTCCGACTCGGAGGTCATCAGCCCGCGCCGCCCTGAGGTCATAAACCCGCGCCTGCTGGAGTTCCGCAGCGTGGAGGAGCTCCAGAGACAGAACCAGAGCCTCATGGGAAGCCTGAGGGAGCTGGAGGAGCAGAGGGACAGACAGCAGAGCCAGGCCGTCTCCGAACGGTAGTACTCATGTCGTTTTATTATAGTATTAGTGTAGAAATCATTAAATTCTACTGTAGTATTATGTCGTTTAAATATAGTATTAGTGTGGTACACACTACTGTAGCATTTGCTCTAGTATTAGTACTTGTAACGTAAGTATTACTGTTAAGGCTGTGCATCTTCTCTGGTCTCACGATTCGATTACGATTACAATTATCCTGTCAATGATTCGATTCGATGCACAATGATTCAATAATGATGCATTGCATCCTCAATTTTCTATATTACTGCACATGGCTTGTCCATGCCATCAACCGCTCTCACTTGTCACTGGCTAGCTATGGATATTCAGTGTAACGAGAGGCCAAAAATCAATATTTGTTTTAATGCCCAAACTAGCGGACTTTAAGATCGCTAACGTTTTTAGCATAAGTCAATGGGGATTAACATAGCGAAAATTAGCATCGCGGATCTGACGGAGTGAGAGACTGAGACGTGATGAAATAAAAACTACTTTCGGCTCATGATACACTGTAGCTGCATACATACTGTAACCACAGTTTTCTATCGTCGCCTTAATATTTAGCTAGCTACCTCTTGCTAGCTACCAGGAAGTTATTTACCAGGAAGTTATTTACAACTTAAGAACTTAATTGTCCAGCCGAGGCTGGAAAATCAACAAGCAATGTTAGTAGGCTATAATCAATCATGCACTGTCAATGTATCGATGCAGAATCGTCCACGTCTTTATCGCGATGCATCTTAGAAACGTTTAATTTCAACACCCCTAAGTAGTGTGTAGTTTTATGACACTGACTGTGTGTGTTTCTGTTTGTTTGTGTGTGTGTCTGTATCTGTGCGCTTGTTGGTCCGTATGCAGTGTGTCTGAGCTGGAGAAGACTCTCCAGCAGGCCCAGAGTGACCTGGAGCAGCTGAAGGAGCAGCGGAACCAGCAGAAGCAGCTGGCCGACTCCAGCGCCCGCCAGCGAGACATGTACCTCATCCTGCTGTCCCAGACCACCGGCTTCAACCTGCCTCCCACGCCGAGTATGACCTCACTAGAACCTGAACTCAGATTACGATGTACTCTCATGTCCTCCTGACAACATCGCCTCAACTATCACTACAGCCCTCAACTCTCACTACTATCACTACAGCCTAACCCAAACCACGAAGAAGCATCTGCTTCCTGTCATATTTTACTCTAACCTGACATCTGAAATGTCAACTCGGTGTCAATTAAAAATCCTGGGAGCATATTTCTGGTGTGCAGACTCTGCTTTTCCTGATGAGTTAGTTTTTCTGTCCAGCACCTTTTAAACATTTTTGATGTGCGTGCCTTTGTCCAATTTTCTACACTAACCTGACGTGCGTGACTCAGCCATCTGGGAAGGCTTTGTTGAAAACTGTTTGGAAAAGGGAAAGCACTTTCAAAACTACTAGGCTGGTGATTTGGTGAACCATCCGTCTATCACCGCCTTATCACGGAAAAATCAAATTCTTACCGCAGCCAGTCGGGAGAAGAGCGAAAACATATTTTCCTCAGAAAAGCCTTCAGTGCCGTTCTCTTCTCTTCTTTCAATGAAGAGATACTCTCCAGTTCAGATGTAGCTGATCCTGTAGCAGCTATACTCCAGGAGACACCATTGTTGTTTTGGAGCAAACAGTTGCCTCTCGCTGTCATCACGCCTATACCACACTCGGCGTAGCTGCTAGTATTTCCACAAACAACTCTGATTGGCCAGATCAGTCTCTGATCTAGCACAAACGGATCTCTATCAAGCTTTGCCAGACTGATGATTGGAGTGAAACAACATGAGCACGCAAGATCAGGATGTTCTCACAGGGCTAATTTTACGCCCCCCCCCCCCCCCCCCCCCGCTCGTCTTTCCCTAGGTGCTACAGCGGAGGTCGCCCCCCAGCCCCCCGCCCCCGGCCGGCCCTCTGTCCCCGCCACGCGCACCACCCCTACCAGGGCGGCGGCCACAGAGTCCACCCAGACCGCCCAGGCCAAGGCTGCTCTCAAACAGGTCAGACACACCTACACACACACACACACATACAGAACTGTGATTCAAAATCTACTTAATGTAACGCCAGACTGTTATTAAAGGCTAGGTTTACTGAAGACACACGGGTGTCGTTCAAAATCTACTTCATGTAACGCTAGACTGTTGATAAAGGATGGGCTTTCCTGAAGACAATCTTGACTAAGTGTGAGACTGTGACGTGCCCGTGTCCCTCCCAGCTGAACGATGCGTTCACCACCTACAAGAAGGAGAAGGCAGAGAATGACCGGATGCTGAACGAGACCAACGACCGTCTGCAGAAGCAGCTGTCTGAGCTACGCTCGCAGAAGGCCAAGCTGTCCTCACAGCTCGAGTTCAACTCCAAACGGTAACTAACTCGATAACTATCCAGCTAACTGTACAGCTAGCATGCTATATAGCTAGATAACTAATTAACTATAGTAAGTAACTATTACAGCTAATAACATCTTGTTGATGAGTAGGCAGTGCCTGACTTTGTGTGTGCGTGTGCACGTGCGTGTGCCTGTGTCAGGTATGACATTCTGCAGGAGACCGTGAGCGCCTACCGCAGGCAGATGGCAGCGCTGCAGGAGCAGAGTCAGAAGACGTCCGCCACCGCGCAGAACCACGAACAGATCATCCACATCATGACACAGGACCTACGCGCAGCCAATGAGAAGCTGGCACTGGCCGAGGTGAGGGGTCAGCGGGTGGTGTGAGAGGATGGAGGGGGATGGGGAGAGAGAGAGAGGGATGGGGAAAGAGGCAGAAACATCGTGGAGGGATGGAGAGATGCAGCGATTAGCGTTCTCTGTCAACTGTTGCGGAGGAAGTAACACAGAAATAAAAAGAATGTAGATTAGGATAAAGATCACGAGTTCTGTCTCCTTCCTGTTTCCCTTCCGTCCTTCCTCGACCCCCCTCCTCCCTCCGCTAGGTGAGGGTGGTGAACCTGTCGAAAGAGAGGGACATGCTGAAGCAGGCGGAGACCAGACTGGACCGCGAGAAGGAGGCCGTGATGGCCGAACAGCGCAACCAGAACCTGCTGCTCACCAACCTCAAGTCTATACAGGTACACACACACACACATACACACACACACTACAGATGTACACACTATACAGGTACTGTACACACACCACAGATGTACACACTATACAGGTACACACACGTACACACACACACACTTTAAACAGGTACACGAATGCTCACACGCTCATGCCTCTAAACAAATACACACAAACATCTTCTAACCCAGTTCTCTCGCGTGTGTGTGTGTGTGTGCGCGTGTGCGTCTGTGTGTGTGTATGTATGCGTGCGTGCGTGCGTGCGTGCGTGTGTGTGCGTAGCTGACCATGGAGCGCGCTGAGACGGAGACGCGTCAGCGTCTGCACAGCCAGATGGAGCGTCTCGAGAAGGAGCTGACTCTGCTGAAGACCAGGCTGGAGCAGGAGGTGGAGCAGAGACACGCGCTGGGACGCAGCCACGACGTAAGGCCTGTATAGAGATACACACACACACACAGATATACACACACACGCACACAGAGATATACACACAGATACACACACACACACACACACAGATATACACACACACACACACACAGATACACACACACACAAATACACACACAGATATACACACACACACACACACACACAGATATTGTCGTGTATTAATTTGATTAGGCCCTAATTAGACCCAACCCTTTGTTCTAATCAAGATGATATTATACATGTCTATTGAATAAGAGAGTTCAAGCCAGAGCAGCAGAATAGTATCAGGAGAGTTTTCATGAGGGAGGGGGAGTCACGAGGAGAATCATGTGAGACACCAGGTGGTCTCACAGAACGAGAAAAAGAAACGTGGAAACAAGAATTTGAAACATTGAAATCAGATAACATTGATTCAGGCAAGAAACATTAAAACAACATAGCGTGGGAAAGCAGGTGTTCTCACATAAACGAGACTGAAAATGGGTTGTGGTCAAGCTAGAAGGGCGGGGATAACCCAGAGAAGGTATATAAGACGCTGTCACAAGTCAGTCTGTGTGTCATCTCTCGAGAGCCCACCGGTCTTATTGTCTGTTACTGCTGAACACGCAATATGCAAGTTGCATCGGATCCAAGTGTTACCAGTGCCTTATTGATTTGACTTCAACTACTGACCAAAGAACTTTGAAGACTTTAAACAGCTAAAGGCGTCATACACGTCAATATACACACACATGAACGCACACACACACAGATACACACACACACACAGTCATTGGTGATCACTTGGAAGTCCATTATGAATGTTCGTCTTGGGGTTTGTAGCTCCCGTTTGTGGGTCTTCAGACGCGCACACACACACACACACACCAGACACACCTCTCTCACTCCTCTTCATTTTCCCAGGCCCAGCTTCTGGAGGCTAAGAAGCAGCTGGAGACCCAGAATGCATTGCACCAGAAGACCAAGGATCTGCTGAAGAGTGCAGAGCAGCAGGCCGCCAGCCTGAGACAGCAGCTCAGCCAATCAGAGACGTCCGCCCAGACTCAGACCCTGACCCCTCAGACCCCCGGACAGGGGAGGGGGGGCATCAGAGCGGCCCTTAGAGGTGGGTGACGGTACTGCAGCTGGACAGAGGGGGGAGGGAGGGAGAAGGAAAAATACAGAGGGCCTCATTGACGTCGTGTGTGTGCGTGTGTGTGTCCAGCTCCAGGCCCAGCAGCTCAGACGCAGTCTCCAGCCGGCCAGAAGACCCTTGCCCAGACTCAAGCACAGGTACAATGTTTATTCTTATCATCTGTTACCATTAGCACCATATTCTATTACATTATTTCGGGCGAAATGTGTTATATGAATAAAGTAGTAGTATTGAGTAATTGATTTGGTGATTGGTTGATCAGTTGGCTGATTGATTGGTGGTTGGCTGATTGATTGATGGCTTGATTGGTTAATTGACAGGTGTCTCAGCTGGAGCGTGAGCTGGAGGAGGTCAGAGGTCGTCTGCGGCAGGCGGAGGAGCAGAGCGGCGAGCTGAGGGAGCGGCTGAAGAGCGCCAGCGACAACGTAGAGCAGTACCGCGGCGTGGTGCTCTCTCTGGAGGAGAACCTCAACAAAGAGAAACAGGTAGCTGGCAGGAAGTGATGTCACACGCCTCCTCTACTTCCTGGGGTTGGACTAGCTGGACACGTATAGAAATGACCGGTGTTTAATTCTCTCTCACTTTTTCTCTCCCGCACTTCCTCCCCCCTCCTGCCCCTTAGGCTCGCTCCCCGATTGAGGCCCGTCTGAAGGAGGCGCAGGAAGTGACCCGGCAGCTGGAAAAGAAGCTGTTGGAGGCGGAGAGGGAGAAGCAGGAGGTGGTGGAGGAGAAGAGGAAGGCTGTGGTGAATGTGGAGAAACAGGTAGAGGAGGAGGAGGAGGAGAAGAAGAAGAATGAGACGGTTAAAGTGATGTTTCTTCGGATTGGTCATAAGAGAGGTTCTTGATGGCGTTACTTGTCTCTCCTCCTCTCCTCCCTTGTCTCTCCTCCTTCCCCGCCTCTCCTCCTCCAACCCCCAGGTGGCGGAGCTGAAGAAGAGCATAAAGAACATGCAGACTGAACTGCAGGAGGCGCTAGAGAGAGCTACGGCTGCCGTCACCCAGGAACGGAGGGCCACACAGGACAGCCTGGATCAGGTAAAACACACACACACACACACACACACACAATGTGTCACATAGACATAAAACAGCACACAGAGAAGCGCCTGACGTCTCCCCCCGCGCCTCCCGTGCCGGTCTCTCTGTCCCGCAGGCGCGCCTGACGGCGGAGGCGCAGAGTAAGTACGAGCGGGAGCTGATGCTGCACGCGGCCGACGTGGAGGCGCTGCAGGCGGCCAAGAGGCAGGGCCAGCAGGGGGCGCAGTCGCGCAGGCAGCTGGAGGAGCGCGCCCAGAAGGCCTCAGCCCAGCTGCAAGAGGGACGCACGGCCTGGAGCCAGCAGGAGAAGAGACTCAAGGTAGAGGGGGAGGACGAGGAGGGAGGTAAGGATGGATGGATGGAGGGAGGGAGGGAAGGTATGGAAGAGGTGGAGGACGAGGAGGGAGGGATGGAGGGAGGGAGGGAAGGTAGGGGAGAGGTGGAGGACGAGGAGGGAGGGATGGATGGAGGGAGGGATGGAGGGAGGGAGGGCTTGAAGCTCGCTAGCCAGGTTGTTGGGATTGTTGGGATTATTTTCTATTGACTCTCATATACATTGATGATCCTGTTTTGATTTTGCTGTATAAAGAACAAAGCTGTCTGCACTCTGCAGTAAGACATCCCTGCTACTGACTCAGGTGTATTAAGTATGGAAAGAAGGTGGAAAAGTGTTGAACTATTGGAAAACATGTTTTAAACAAATGTCCACTAGAGTTCTCTGAAATCTAATCGTGTAAAATTATCTCATCTGTACCTGGGTACAGCTAGACTCAGGAATGTCTATGACACCATTAGAATTCATAGTCATTTCAGTAGGCGTTTTGACCTCTGTGACCCTGCTGTCTGCCCCACCCCCCCTCCCAGGATGATCTGTCCAATCAGCAGCGCCGTGTGGATGAGCTGCAGAAGCAGAACGAACTGCTGCACCAACAGGTGGAGGAGCTGGGAGCCAAGATGGCCGCCGCCGCGCAGCAGTCGCAGCACCAGCATGGAGACAGCAACCCCAACCTGAGCTTCTCAGAGGAGGGCAAGAGCCACCAGCAGATACTAGACATACTTAAGTAAGGAGCTCAGTAGGGGACGCCTTTTGTTAGTTATTCATTCATCCACCTCTGTCAATTCAACAGACTAATAAAGTATTTTATTTCCTAAAATAGAGGAACCTGAGGAACTTGTTAAGTTACTAAAACAGTGCTCATCCATCTGTGTGTGTGCATGCGTGGGTGTGTGTGTGCGTGTGGGTGCGTGCGTGCGTGCGTGCGTGTGTGTGTGTGTGTGTGTGTCAGGTTCGTGCGGCGGGAGAAGGAGATAGCGGAGGCGAGGGTTGAGGTGGCGGAGGGAGAGGCTCTTCGGCACAAGCAGCGTCTGGAGCTGCAGGAGAGAGAGATGAAAGAGCTGCAGGACAACCTCAGCACCGAGAGACACAAGATGCAGGTGGGGACACACACACACACACACTCATACACACACACAAACATACACACACACATACACACACACATACACCCTTTAACGTAGTTTTCCCTCTGTTCACCCACATATTAAAACCATGTCCATATCGTCTCGTTTGTGTGTGTCTGTGTGTGTGTGTGTGTGTGTGTGTGTCCAGATGACAGCAAAGACCCTGGCCCAGCAGGACGAGAAGATGAGGAGGATGGAGAACGTCAGCATGCTGGCGGAGACCAACAAGATGCTGAAGCAGGAGAGAGAGAGGCTGGAGCAGGAGCTGCAGCAGACCCAGGCCAAGGTCCCTGACTAACGCAACTAACAACCA
>NC_140245.1:4347785-4352785 GCF_949987555.1 Borostomias antarcticus
CCTCTTTCTCTGGCTCAGCCCCGGTAAAGGTCACTAACCCCCCTCCCTCTCCTCTGCTCCCCCAGACAGTCAGTGAGAGGGTAAAGGTCACTAACCCCCCTCCCTCTCCTCTGCTCCCCCAGACAGTCAGTGAGAGGGTAAAGGTCACTAACCCCCCTCCCTCTCCTCTGCTCCCCCAGACAGTCAGTGAGAGGGTAAAGGTCACTAACCCCCCTCCCTCTCCTTCCTCCCCAGACGGTCAGTGAGAGGGTAAAGGTCACTAACCCCCCTCCCTCTCCTCTGCTCCCCCAGACGGTCAGTGAGAGAGACGCGGAGGTGGGCCGTCTGCAGGACCAACTGAACCAGGCCGGCCAGCCCTCCCAGGCCAGCGAGGAGGTGCAGGAGGAGCTGGCTCGGCTGAGGCAGGAGGTGCAGGAGAGGAGCAGCCAGCAGGAGGCGCTGCGGCAGCAGATGACCGACAAGGAGGAGAAGACCAAGAAGGTCGTCCTGGGAGCCAAGCAGAAGATCAACCAGCTCAACGGTGAGGAGCACACACTCCCACACACACAGAGGCACACACACATTAGCTGACAAAAAACACACTCAAAGACACGGATGTACACACACACATGCATGCTACACAAAAAACATTGATAAACTGGCATGTACATGTGTAGGTGCCAAGGAGCAGCTGACTAAGGAGAAGGAGGAGCTGAAAGCAGCCAAGGAGGAGTTGGAGGTCAGAATGAATGCCCTGAAATCCCAGTTCGAGGGACGTTTGCTGAGACAGGAACGAGAGATGCGTGAGCTCCGGGAACAACAACAACAGCAGCAACAACAACAACAACACACACTTCCTCACACACTCTCTGAGATGAGGGAGGAGTCCCAAGACCAGAACAGTACTAAGGTAGGAGCTGCAGAGTTGTTCTACTACACTCTAAAACAAACAACACTGCTTTTATAGAACCACCATTTTGAACTGTAGCTATTTGACAGGAAGGACACAAGCCTGTACTGTTTAGAAAGTGCTATTCTGATGTCATGGGACACCTGTATTTGGTTAAACTCCTTAACACCGATTCTCTCACTCCCTCCCAACACACACACACACACACACACACACACACACACACACGTGTGTCCCTGTCCCCAGGTCCAGGAGCAACAGAGAACCCCAGAGCAGCGCCAGATCTCCCTGAAGAACCAGGCCGGTGACAGAGACAGAGGAAGGTAACGGACATCACAGCCGAGCCCGGAACCCAGACCTCCGCGCTAAAAGAACACGTTTTTGCAATTATAGTCCGGACTTCTAGCCACCCAGAACGTTTTCCAGAAATTACAAAATAGTGGGCCAGACTGCTGTTCGGGCCCCCCAGTGGGGACGCAGCCCCTGATTGGTTCCCGTAGTTGATGCGTGAAAATGAAATACAGGCTGCTGGCCAAACGGTCTCCCGAATCCGACTCGACTGGATTTGGCAAACGTTTTGTTTTGCTGTCTGGAGGAGTAGCTAGCTAAAGCCAAATACTCAAGTACTTCCAGGCTAATCACAGCTTGCTTGCTACACACTAGAAAGAACTCTACCGGCAGGCTCATCCACCTCTGCCCTTAGAAAGGTTTCATCTGCCCACCTGTTTCTCTCCACCCCCCCTCTCTATACAGTGCCAGTTCCTCAGACCCGCCCACCGCCAACATCAAGCCCACCCCCGTCGGGGGAGGAGCCTCCAATAAGCCCTCCCCCTCCCCTGGGAGCAAGCCAACCCCCAGAGCCAGCATCCGGCCCATGGTCACCCCGGCAACCACCATGCCAACCGCCACCGTCATGCCGACGCAGGCGGAGAATCAGGAGGGTGAGGCAGCGGTTGCTATGGAGACCTTTGCTCACTAGTTATGTTGCTAATAGTGATGAGGCTGATTGTGTGTGTGCGTGTGTGTGTGTGAACCCTAGCAGTCTTCGGCAGCGCCAGCAGTTCTGTGCGTTCCACCAGTCCCAGCATCCAGACCTCGCTGCAGCAGCCAATCAGCTCGCTCGCCCAGAGCCAGGCCACCGCCTTTGTCCAGCCCACCCAGCAGCAGACCAGTCAGGAAGCAGCTGCATCAATGGAGGCGGGGCCTAGCATCCAGGTGGAGAGGCCGTCTACATCATCTGCTATGATTGGTCCAGGAGGAGGAGGAGGGGCGGGGCCAAAGCGTGTCCGAGAGGAAGAGCAGGAGGCAGGGCCAGAGAGCTCAGACATGCCCCCAGATGAGCCTGACCAACCACCTTCTATCAAAAGGATACGCTTCGTACAAAGAATGGGCCTGGAGGTACACTCACTGATTTACTCGCTAGTGAACACACACACACACAGACACTTAGGCCTGATTCATAGTCGACGTAAACAACGCAAGCTACGTTATGAACGCAAGCTCCAACATGACTCAAGAGCTTGCGTTCTGTGTTTTGTTTTGTGGAAACACAAGGGATTGCACTATTGCTTGCGTCAAGTGACAAATTTCGGCATGACAAACGCAAGGACGCAACGAGACCTTGCGTGGCCTTGCGAAGCTTGCGTTGCTTGCGCTTATGTAGTTTTCCGTCGACTATGAATGCGCCCTTAGTCGGATGTCAGATACTGATGTGTGTGTGTCTGTGTGTGTCTGTGTGTGTGTTTGTGTGTGTGTGTGTGTTACAGGAGGAGGTCGAGGAGAGGACCGACGGGGAGATGGAAGGGTCAGGAGACCAGGCCACTCCAGATCGCAGCCAGGTAACTACTGTGTGTGTGTGTGTGTGTGTGTGTGTGTGTGTGTGTGTGTGTGTGTGTGTGTGTGTGTGTGTGTGTGCCGGGTGCAGACTAGAGGATTTTCAAATCTTAACCGATTTTATAAACGTGGGCGACCACAGACATAACAACCATCTTAACCGATTCTTAAATATTTTAATCGTAAGAACGCACACTCCACGATTCAGTCAAGACGCAGAACCGCACACTACACGATTTCAGAGTGGCGATTCATACCAGGGAAATGCGATCTCATTGGCTATTGTGGGTTTCCGCTCAGCATTCCATCGCTGTGCCAAGGATAAATATCAAACATGTTTGATATTTACGATTCAAAATCGGAAAGACTCAGAATGTCGGGAACGTTAAGATGAGGTCGGTAAACACCTCACACTACAGGATCATTTGGACAGATAATCGGTTCCGACAAGCCTTGATTTGGGAACGCCCCCCCCTGATTGTCGGGAGGAATTGAATTGAATCGGAGCTAAAATCGGGCTTAAAATCCTCTAGTCTTCACCCGGCATAACCCTGTGTGCTTATATTTGTCTGTACTGTATGTGTGAGAATGCCTGGTGTGTCTGTGTGTGTCTGTGTGTGTGTGTGTCTGTCTGTCTAACCCAGTGTGTGTTCATTCCAGGAGCTGCCGGAGGAAGGGTTTCCGAATCTGACCGAGGAAGAGGAGGAGGAGGAAGGAGGCGTGTCCCAGTCCGTCCCGTCCGATCACGTGATCCAGCAGGCCGAGGAAGAGGAGCAGGACGTCATCGTCATCGACACGGACAGCGAGAGTCGCGAGGAAGAGGAGGAGGAGGAAGAGGAGGAGGAGGCAGATAGGGTGAGTATCTGGAAAGAGAACTCTCTAGAAACTCCTGTGTGGGGGGGGGGGAGTAGGTTACCAAGTGTTTAAACAAAACAGGACAATTGATACAATGTTATTACTCCCTCTGGCACTGCACACACACATTACATTATATTGCATTACATGAGATTACATTACATTAGTCATTTAGCTGACACTTTTATCCAAAGCGACTTAAAATAATTGCATTTAACGTAGGAAAAGACTACTACTTGCCAGAACTCACAAGTGCATCTCCTTTCATGTGACTAAGTGACTAAGAGCATAAACTAGCGCAGAAGGCAAAGTGCAAGAATAGCAAGCAAAAAATACAATAGTACTTCTTGAAGAGGTCCGTTTTGAGCCTGCGGCGAAAGATGGGCAGTGATTCTGCTGTCCTGACGTCAGTGGACAGTTCATTCCTCCACTGCGGGGCCAGGACAGAGAAGAGCCGTGACCGTGTCCATCGACTGCAGGGGCCTCGGAGTGAAGGAGTGCACATCGGACAGAGCTGCGGGTGTGGCAGTGTTCTCTGGTGTGATCCATGTCTCAATGAGAGCAAGAAAGTTGAGGGAGAGTGAGGATGTGTAGCTGGAGATTAACTCAGCTTTGGGCACCGCCGACTGGCAATTCCAAAGTCCCCCTGTCACCACTTGTTCTCTATGAGTCACACACACACACACACACACACACACACACGCTGACAGTATTGGTCTCTGATGTGTCTCTGTCGCAGTACGAGGAGGAGGAGGAGGAGGATGAAGATGAGGAGGATGGAGGGATGGGGGAGGAGAGTAACGAGGGGAGTGGAGCGGCATACGGAGGAGAGGAAACGGGGCCGGAGACCTCGGAACCCGCCACCGACAACGAGGAGAGCCTGGGCGCTGACTCCTCCCACCGACAGGCCGACGCCAACAGCGGTAAAACCACAATGTATTATGGGATTGGTACCATAGAGACAGTTGAATATGGGATCACGGTTTACCTTGGAGAACTCTGTATTGCAAATAACCAGTATGTTAGAGCAGAGAGGATGGCCCAGTGTAGTTGATGTGAATTATTCATGTGCGTGCATTTATATTAGTGTGCACGTAACATTTGGGTGGAGATAGATAGATAGATAGATAGATAGATAGATACATACTTTATTAATCCCCTTGGGGAAATTCTGGATGCATACTCTGCGAAAGCTATGCTACGCTATGCTAACTACGCTACGTGAGCTATGCTACGCAAGCTATGCTACGCTACGCAAGCTATGTAAGGCTACGCAAGCTGTGTGTGACACGTCCTTGCGTAGCAACGTGTCATGGAAATAAGTGTAACTTTACGCAAGCGCTTGCGTGGAGCCCAGAGCGTAGCTCGGGAGGTAGAGCGTCCGGCCAGGGATAGCTAGGTCCCCGTTTCGATCCCAGTCGCC
>NC_140245.1:4355285-4382785 GCF_949987555.1 Borostomias antarcticus
TTGTAAATGCTCTTGCATTTCAGTTCTCAACCAGCTGCCATATGAGTATTGAATAAAAACTTGAAACACACAGAGTGGTAGCAGAAAATTCTGTTTATTGGTATGAAAAGAAGAAGAAGAGGACAGACATTTAAAGCATAGATAGACTAGTTGTGTTTAGCACGTGGAGTACATCATGGTAGACGTTATCGCTATGGGCTGGATTAGACGCTGACAAAAACGTGACCACGACCTCTCCCCTCTGACCTTCCCGTCTCCCTCTCCTCCTCCATCCTCCCCTCCTCACCAGGTGTCGGATTCGCCCGAGCAGGAAGAGGCCATTTTGGAAGAGGAAATCTCCGCTGATGATGTCATCATTCTGCGACCCATCCACCCCCCCACCTCGAACACAGTGTATTAGTCTGCACTGAGACCCAGCCCCTTGTCATCGGCAAAGAACAACGCTTTCTGAATGTTCTCTCACTTTCTACCCCAGATGACGAGTGTGTTAAACGCATTGCATTTAAGTTGTTTAAGTTGTTAAGTTGTATTTGTTTCAGCAGCGATTGTTCAGTTGTTTAATTTTCCTAATAAACATTGAGAGAGAAGGAGAGAGAGTAATGGCTGTCGCTGTGGTCCGCCTGTAGTCCGGAGCTCTAGGGACACTTCAGCCAGCTGTAGACCGAGTTCTTGGGCTGACCGGTTCCCCCGGCAACGCCGTGGCTGGGTGGTTTGGCCAGAGATGGCAGGTCACCTGATATCTTGACGTTGAAGTATTGAGCTGAGGACAGGAGGAAGACATGTAGAAAGTTTTTGAATATTGGCTTTAGCAATCCAACACCAAAAGAATCAATATATTTACTACTCCCAGGCAGGGGCATAGACTCCACTAGGGTTCCCCTCACATTTTGGAATTTTTTTGTTTCCCCCTAGTTTTAGAATAATGTAGAGATGAGGGTAAAGCAGCTGTACTGGAAAAATTACACATTTCCTAACCCCGCCCCCCCCGGCCGTATCCCGACACACACTTCTCACAGCCAACCTAAGACCCTGGCTTCTTACAGCCAACCTAAGACCCTGGCTCAGGAGGAAAGACGTCAGCTGCAGAGGAAGGGATGTAAGTTCTGCTCACGGCCAGAGAAGAGGAAGTATTCGTATCCGTCGCTGGTCTTGGGGCTGGGCCTGGCGAGGGCGGAGGTGATGCCGGAAGGAAGGCCCCTCAGAGACACCTGGATGTTGATCTCCAGCCCTAGTTCACCTTCTGACCACCACAACAACACAGTTTCTCTACTGCAGTTTACTTGCACCTACTGACCAGGCTGTCGTAAATAAGGGCTGGTCTTTTTTTGACTAGACTGGGTAAATAAAGTTGGGGTAAAAATATTAATATATTTGTGGGTACTGTTTATACAGCAGCATATATATTGACTTGCATAACAAACTCTTAATAGTAATCATTACTTAGTATTAGTCATAGTTACTTAATTATTATCATACGAGCTATCATCAGCTATCCTCTATCCTGAGATTGTTACTGTGTTCATCATCACAGACAGAAAATCAGCAACTTGGGGTTTGAGTAGATTTATGACATCATCATTGAGTAGATTGATGACATCATCATTACCAGCCTGGCGGGCGGAGCTGCTGCGCTGGGACGGCTTGGAGCCCCTGCTGCAGGAAGGGCTGCTTCCTGAGGGGTAGGAGAACTTCTGCATTTTACCCCCTGGGGGGTAGAGAGAGAGAGGCGAATGAGATACACACATACATACTGTAGTATCAGATTGATGCACACACTTGCACATGCATACACACACAGATGGAGATACAAACAGATGTGAGCCTATTATACAGTCCCACATGTGAGAAGATGTGCAGATGCACAGTTCATGCAGTCAGGTGTTTAATCTAAGCCAGACAGGGGAGGGATCTGTCTGTGACGTCTGTCAGCTAAGGGGACAGAGACTGATCGCGTGACGACGGTCATGTGAGGGTCACGTAATGATTGTCAAGGCTCTGTCTCCAGCTTCATTTATACTCAACTGCGACAAATGTCTGTCGAAAGAAGAAAAAAAAAGTCGACCTACATTTAGCATGGACGACAAAAAACTAAGGCAGCTCTTCTGGTACAAAATTAAAAAGCCTTTATTCTTGGGCTAGTTTATGATGAACATATAAAAAAGCCTACATGTTTCGGCCAGGAGGGCAGATCAAACAAACATCTCCAGCTGCAGTCTTGATCAGAGACACAGACCTGAGACCCGACATTTAGCATTTATACTTCAGCAAAGTGTCTGATCACCTCTATGGTAACTTGCAGACTCGTGGCTATTTGCTCTACGGCAACGAACGTGCCTTCTATCTAGCTATCCAATCACAGCTGTGCCACGAAAATGACGGCGTCTGCGACATTACAACGTTCGGTAGGTGCAAGACACCCCTGTCCGACGCAAAAAAGTGTCATTTCTGTCTGTCGATGCTTTCGAAAGTGTCGTACAATGAAGTATAAATCGTCCTTCACCCTTGTTGAAGAAGTAGACGACCTCCGGTCTCTTGCGGGTGGCGGGGACGGGTAGGGCAGCGGAGACGCCGCCAGCCAGACCGCCGAAGCCGGAGGACAGGGGCTTGGGATAGCCAGGCTCCACCGCCCCGTTATCCAGCCGCCAGTACTGATCACCCTGGAGGGAGGGGGGGGGGGAGGGAGAGAGGGGCGATGGAGGTCCAGGATGTAGTCTTCCTACCTTGGTAATCCACAGCAGGTGCGGCGTGTCGTCCTACCTTGATGATGTAGGTCTTGCCCTGGCAGTTGCAGCGTGTGAAGGCGGCGTCGATGGGGGAAGGGACGCCCAGGTCATTAGCGATGCTACGGGCTGGTCCCGGGGTACTGGGTTGCGGGCTGGTGCTGGGGTCCACCTGCCAGTAGAAATGACCTGGGAGGGGGGGCGGAGGGGGGGGGGGGTCAGGGATTAGGATGAGGGGGTCCAGGTAAGGGCCTTTACATGAGGTCAACCACACACAGGATATTCTTCAGAATACTGACCCACCTTTGAACACCAGGATGGAACCGTTGTTCAGGGCAGTCAGGCCGTTGATTGGCTGGTCATCGCACAGGTCTGGAGTGCTGCTGGCGGCGTCTGGGGGCGAGAGGCACGCACAGTCGTAAGGATGCTGCAACAGCGATGACACGCTTCAGTGTCTTTGGTATCCTTGCGCTAATCTTGCTAGCCAGTATGTGCTGGTATGTGTATTCATTCAGATCCATTACCGGGTCCGCTGGTGTCTGGTCCGCTAGCCCCCAGGGCCTGGGTCAAGGGGTAGGCCTGGGTCAGGGGGGAGGAGGCGGAGCTACCTGGGGACGGGATGACCTGGTTGTGCAGAGGACCTCCAGAGGAGGAGGAGGAGGAGGGAGGTGCCCGGGGTCTGGCGTCGTACTCTGAGGAGCCCCCCTGGCTGGGCACGCGGGCGTTGGCGGCCGTGAGGAGAGCTGGGGGGTCGCAGGGTGGGGGCAGGGTGGAGCTGGCCACGGGGGTGGGCAGGAGGGAGGAGATGATCTCCATGAAGGCTGCATCACCCTGGGCTGTGGAGGTGGAGACGGAGAGAGAGAGAGAGAGAGAGAGAAAGAAAGGGGGTGGCGTTGGAATGGAGAGAAAGAGGGAGAGGGACGGAGAGAGGGAGAATAAGACCATCGGTTAAGCTATACAGACAGACAGACAGACAGACAGACATGCGTATATAACATGTAACATGCTTTATTAACCTCTGGGATTGTTCTTCTTGTTTTCCAAGCTCCTCTGAAAAGCTGCAGGAAGAGGTGTGGTCACACCTACAGACAGGAAACAGAGTTAGCGCAACACACACACACACACACACACACACACACACACACCACCGTGGACTCCTTCCGCTTCCTGGGTACTGTCATTTCCCAGGAGCTCAAGTGGGAACTGAACATCAGCACCCTGATTAAGAAGGCACAGCAGAGGATGTACTTCCTGCGGCAGCTGAAGAAATTCAACCTGCCACAGACCATGATGGTTCAATTCTACACCTCCATCGTCGAGTCCATCCTCACCTTCTTCATCACCACCTGGTTCCCTGCCGATACAGTCAAGGACAAGACTAATTTCAGCGGGTGATACGCTCGGGGGAGAGGGTGATCGGATGCGCCCTGCCCTCCCTCCAGGCCCCGCCCTCCCTCCAGGCCCTGCACGACTCCAGGGCGCGGAAACGGGCCAGAAAGATCATGGCCAACCCCTCCTACCCGGGCTACGGCCCCTTCACACCTCTCCCCTCTCGCAGGAGGCTGCGGTCGTCAAAGACTAAAACTGTTCGACACAGGAACAGCTTTTTCCCCACGGCCACCAGCCTTATCAACAAGGCTCCCCTCTGACTCTCTCTCCCGCCCCTTGCTATGTTTGCGCTGTACTGACTACTGCACTGTCTCTTTTGTAGGCCAAAATGCACCGCTAGCTTTTTGCACTTTGTTTGTATGTTGCACTGCCCTGCCCTGCCCTGCCCTGCCCTGCCCTGTCCTGCCCTGCCCTGCCCTGCCCTGTCCTGTCCTGTCCTGCCCTGCCCTGCCCTGCCCTGCCCTGCCCTGCCCTGTCCTGTCCTGTCCTGTCCTGTCCTTGACCTGGTCCATTGTTGTGTTGTTGTTGGCTCCACAGTGTCGAAAAAAAATCCTATGTATGTCAAGTACAACAGCAATCAAATGATTCTGGTTCTGATTCTGATTCTGATACACACACTTCAGACCGCCCGTGGTCTCCTACGTACCGCAGTGGTGCTGGTAGTCAAGGCAACAGGTGTTGAAGCGGACACAGTCTTGGTCGCACTCACACAGACGACCCCGCCTGAAAACCTCTCCACAACGACCCCTGCATGACTCACCTGCAACACACACACACACACACATTCAGACACACACACACACACACACACACACACACACACACACACACACACACACACACACACACACACAGTTTTCATACCTCATTGATTATAACTAATAAATAATAATACATTTCCAAATAACTCAGGACTGAATAGTGCGGTAACACAATAATTACATATTTATAACACATTAATTAAACATTAATAAAACAAGAAATTAAAAACATTAAAAACACAGTAGTAGCATAGTTATTACAACGCATTAACCCAGTAATAGCACAAATTAATAACCAAATAATAATCAGTCAGGAGCGCCTTACCGGAGGTGCAGACGGCCTCAAAGTCATTGCAGCACTCGTCGTGAGCCAGACAGCTGATGTCACAGGAGCACACCCGACCCCGGGAGAACAGCTCCCCACAGCGGCCCACACAGCTGGAGCTCTGACCTGGAGAGACAGCCCTGGAGGTCGCCACCAGCTGGGAGTAGGTCAGTGACAAGACAGCCAATAGGAATGCAGGAGACATGATGATGATGTTGATGATGATGATGATGATGCTTGGTAGAAGCTAAGACAGGGGAAACAGAAACACACATCTCAAACTCTACAGAAAACACACCCCTCAAACTCTACAGAGAATAACATACATCAAACTCTACAGAGAACAACACATTCTATACCTAATGAACACAGTGTGATACAGAGAGACAGAGAACCAATCAGCTTGTCTTCAGAGTCCCTCTACCAGCTCACCTTTGTCTGCCAGCTTCATTGTCAGAGCTTATATAGAGGACCATGGGTGTGGGCGGGGCTGGGCTGGAGGGTAGGACAGCAGGAGAGGCTGCTGGCTGGCAGGACCAGGACATGGGTAGGCTGGGCTGGGCTGGGCTGGGGAGGGCAGGCTGAGTTGGAGGAGGGAGGAGAGGAGGGTGGACTAGGCTGGAGGGGAGAGGAGAGAGAGAGAGAAGCAGGCTGGGCTGGACACAGCTAAGATGTGTTTAATTAAAAGACCGACAGAGTCATTAAACCACTAGTGATCCCCAGACGTCCTACATACACAGACAGGAAGTACACCTCCTACACACAGGAAGTCCAAGCCTCCATACTAGCCAATGGTGGTAAAAGAAAAGGGAGAGAGAGCACCTGTTTGGACAGATGGTGGTGATGACATCTGGGGGCGTTTCCTAGACGGACAGATGTCCGAGTGTTGTCCCCACCAGACCCGACCTGGAGTTCCAGAACTTCTGTGGAGGTTCTGACCACGTCTGTAGAACCACCAGCAATTATAAAACCTCACTAATTGAGCTCTTTGGCTGCTGCTGCTGGCTGCTGACCTCATGTCCCCCACTACCAGTTCTGCTGGTAGAACTTGCTGGTTCTTATAACCAGCAGACCAGACCAGACCAGACCAGATGGTGTTTTCTGTTGTTGTTTTATTTTACCATGTTAGTCTCCCACACATGTTGTCCCTAATCCTAAACCCTCAGTCTACCAGCCTCAGTCTACCAGCCTCTCAGCCTCAGTCTACCAGCCTCTCAGCCTCAGTCTACCAGCCTCTCAGTCTACCAGCCTCTCAGTCTACCAGCCTCAGTCTACCAGCCTCTCAGTCTACCAGCCTCTCAGCCTCCGTCTACCAGCCTCTCAGCCTCAGTCTACCAGCCTCAGTCTACCAGCCTCTCAGCCTCAGTCTACCAGCCTCTCAGTCTACCAGCCTCTCAGTCTACCAGTCTCAGTCTACCAGTCTCAGTCTACCAGCCTCAGTATATCAGCCTCTCAGTCTACCAGCCTCAGTCTATCAGCCTCTCAGTCTACTAGCCTCAATCTACCAGCCTCTCAGTCTACCAGCCTCTCAGTCTACCAGTCTCAGTCTACCAGCCTCTCAGTCTATCAGCCTCTCAGTCTACCAGCCTCTCAGTCTACCAGCCTCAACCTACCAGCCTCTCAGCCTCAGCCTACCAGCCTCAGCCTACCAGCCTCTCAGCCTCAGTCTACCAGCCTCAGCCTACCAGCCTCTCAGCCTCAGTCTACCAGCCTCAGCCTACCAGCCTCTCAGTCTACTCAGTCAACTAACTTCACAGTCAAGCCTCTCAGCTTCTGAATCTACCAAACTCTCAGTCTACCAGCCTCTCAGTCTACCAGCCTCTCAGGCCGACATATAAACTCACCTCTATGTGTGGACGAGCAGTAGGGGGACTAAGAAGCTCAGGAGATATAACAACACTAACAATGACTAGGATAGATATAACAACACTAACAATGACTAGGATAGATATAACAACAATAACAATGACTTGTAGCAGGGTTTGTTTGCTGGTTGTCTCCTTGTCTGTGTCTATGTGCCACATGCTTGAGCTGTATCTGTTTTCACAATATCAGTTAAAATGACTGCAACGCAACACAGCCCATCACAAGACATCGGCGGTGTTGTTGTGTGGAGCCACCAACTCAGACATTTAACTAGCCGAGAGAGTCTGATTTCCAGAAGTGAATCATTTCACAGTGAATCACAGCTTTACGAATGAAGGATAGGAGGGGGTGTCATCAGTGAGGGGAAGCAGGTGATTGGTCCACTGGTATTACAAGCATGTTATTAAAGCAGTGTGGAACTGCGTGTTCTAGAAACTTCTGTGAAGTTCTCCCACACCACATGCCTGACTAGGGCACGCAGGCTGTCTTGAGCCAAACAGACATCTGGAGGAGGTGTAGAAGAGGTGGTTTGAAACCACACTCTTTTGATGAGGATCCAGGTCTGAGACTTGTGTTGCCCTCAGTCAGAAAACTGATGAAACCATTTTTTTTAATGGTACACATTTGGGTTGGTGTAAGGGACACCTATAGGTTCAATGCCCTTTCAGTCAGTCACAGGCATAAGAGAAGACAGACCAGACAGGGACCTATCAGACACATTAACAGACACCTTTTCTGGTTCAAAATTTCAGTTATGTATGGGTTGTTTATTTATGTTTGTTTGTGAAAGAGCAGACAACCTGTTTGAGCGAATCTTGGTAAATCCTTTTGACTAGATCAGTTAAAATCCATTACACAGTAAAGTGCCATAGACATCCACATAAGACTCTTTTATAGTCCAGTAGATGAACTAACAACAAGTAGATGAGCTAACAACAATGTGTTCAGCAGAGCCATGAAAATGTTTTGCACTGAATAGAACCTGATATAGGGACATTTTTGCTTTTGGATACTTTTGAGGCGGCAGCGCTTTCCCCAAACCCTCATTCACTTTCAAGGTGGAATGTTGGTCTTACCTCGATGTTCTAACCCGCCATGGTGGAGTCAGTCAGCCTGCATCTCAACATTTTCTAACGTAGGCCTAGGTCTACCCAACTAAAGAGTACCGCTACAGTGCTACAAGCAAAAGGCCCCTAATATTATGTTTTGATCTTTATGGTTTAAAAAGCAAGATGCATAACTGAGCTCTCCAAGAGGATGAAAATCTGCTGTTGTTTCACATGGGGAATTAAATATTAGGATGAGTAGCCATTTGAATAACTTGATCAGTTAATAGCCTACCATCAGTTAATAGACTACCATCATCCTGTAATGTATAGTCCAAGTCTTCACATAGCCAACGCCAATTAATGATAATCAAGTTGTCAACAAACTTGCAGGCTCAGTGGTGTTTGCTCCCATATGCCAAAGCCTGGCTACTCACCAAAATCAATTAGGCTATTTGATTGACATAAAAACATTTTGTTTGAGTTTATTGACAATCGCAGTTTACACTGAAAAAGATTGCAGAATTTACAAAAGTAGCTTATCTAAAATGATACACATACAGTATTAAAAGAAAAAATCCAGACATAAAACGCAAAACATGTCACAGTATACACACAGAGATCTATACACACACAGACTCACACATCACAGACAGGACAAGACCTGGGAACAATTATATAGACTTATTATAAAGTCTGACAACTGTGGGCAGGGTTGATGTCCTCAGACGTTTAGTCCGGCAAGGAAAGTCTGTGATGTTATTCCCTCTTCTGAGCAGTCTCTGTGTGTTTTCAGCTCTTGTTTGAGGGAGCCGGTCATGGAGTGCATGCTGGTGGTGGTGCATTTCTTTGACCAGCTGGATGGCAGCTTGTTCCCTCCTGCTCTGGAGGGAGGGGAGCTGCAGGGCAGGTGTGCGGCCTCTGTGGATGATCCTGAAGGCCCTTTTCTGGACAATCTCCAGAAGTGCGGCCTGGTTGTTTGCAGACGATATGTCCAAATGGCCCTGCATTGAATGGCCTCAGATCTACAGCTATTTAATCGAGCAAAACCGAGTGAAGGCTATATACGCACGAGAGTTTACAGGCATACAAGTCGCTGGACGCAGTGAACTATGTACTATGTGGTCATGTAAATAAAATCAAATTTTACAATGCCTACAGTTTTGCGTCCTCAGAGCAGGTGTTCTACCCAGCCAACGGCAGGGTCAAAAAACGCAGCTGTACGACGCATGGGTGCATGTACACAAATACATTGGCTGGATCCTGACAGCCAACTGCACATGTATGGCTGGGTAAGTGACAGAGTAGGCTATTGTTGGTCCAAGATAATTAAGTTCAACACTGAAAAAGCCACCTTACTAATGTACTTATCCTGTAGGTTGGCTTCATGTTGTAGCCATGCTGCAGCCATCATGTGCCAGGTTGAGTTGTCTGTGCGACGGGGCCGTGGAATCCAAACTTGGCCCCTTCTTCTTGTTCTTGTTCGAGTCTCCGGTCTTCTTGTTCTTGTTCGAGTCTCCGGTTCTTGTTCTGGGCTGCTTCTTTTTGGTTGTCCCGTCTGCGCTTTCTGACATATCTAAAAACACCACAACCAGAAATTAGTATTTCATTTTGACTATAGTCTACAAGCTAACCCAACTGCCCAAATGCAAAAAAAAATCACAACTTGATATCAATTATAGATGTCTACCTTGCAACGGACTGCTCACTGTTCTTCTTGGTGGCATGAGAAAATCTGGAAGGGACAAAATCTGGACTATCACAGTCCATCGATGGTTCTCCTGAAAAGAAAACCAGTCAATGATGGGTCATGAGAAGGGGCTTCACAAGAATGTACACTAACGTTAGCTAATTCAGAGTAACTGGAAACACAAACACTGTAATAATTATTAGAAATGGCAGGCTACTTAAAAAAAATGCCTGTTTCATCACCCACAATTCTAGTTAACGTTAGGTGGTTGTGGTGTCAGCTAGGTACTGCATTTGTAATGCGCTCCCCATCCAGTTGTCCCGGAGCGCCATTCACACACCAATGGCGGCAGCTGCCATGCAAGGCGCCTGTCTGCTCATTGGGAGCAATTTGGGGTTCAGTGTCTTCCCCGAGGACTCTTCGATAGGTAGTCAGGAGGAGCCGGGTGTAGAACCACCGACCCGATCACTGAACGACCCGCTCTACCTCCTGAGCTATACCGCCGCCCGTAAACGTGAGGGCTAGCTAACGTTCAGCTAACGCTAGCTAGTGCTAGCTGATAGATTAGTAGGTAGCTAACGTTAGCTACATTACTAACTATTTCAACTGGCTCCTATGTGTAAATATTTAAATCGTATATAACAGGTAAGTAAATAAATAAATACCTAAAACAACAGTCAAATCAATGTTATTTGCTGAGAAAAAAAAACCGAGGTGACGTTAGCTAGATAACTTACCAGAGATGAAGTGCTCACCACACAAAAAAGTGAAAGTGTTTTTTGGACCATCGGGTCCCCAATCTGCTCTCTTTATGGCTCTGAGCCACAGCTTTCGGCGGTTCCTCTGGAAAGGGTGGCATCCCGAGGGGATGCTGAAAAATCTGAGGCTCTCATCTGTTCCTTTTCTGTTTTTTCTGTTTTTACAGTTCAGAGCACAGCAGCTTTGAGTCATGTTTAGCTACGTGAAACGGAGCTCCTGGCTGCTAAGAGTTCGTTTGCTTTATACCTAGAGGCTGCATGCGCACTCTGCTGTGACGTAGGCGGCGAACTCATCTAAATATCACGGCTCCTCCCCTCATAGCCCTCTACTACCCAACCCCTGGAGCCAGAAAGACCTTGCAGAGTTCAACACACAAACAAAGACCTGAGTCAAGAAATGAGAGACTGTGGGCTAATATTGCGTTGACAAGTAAAGAAAAATCAAGGTCTTTTTTTTATTTCACATTTTATCAGGGGAGAGCGCGAACGCAGTCCCCCACTACCAGAAATTATGCAGTCGAGATTCCCACATTTGGGGAATTCGCTTAGGTCAACACAGCCGAATGTGCAATGGCTGAGTCTCACCAAGGGTGAACCACCTTTTTGATCATGGTATCTCCCCTGCCAGGTAAGTATGAGTTATACACGGCCAACGTGGGGAGGTCATTTCCCAGCATACGCTACCTGCTGACGGTGATAAATACTAAACGTCTAATGGAGACAGCGCAGATAGATCAAATAACGATTCCATACAAATGTAATCTTCTGGGTACGGAGCGATTTAAAAGCTTGTTTTGTCTTCATTTTGCATCAATATACAAGTGTTTCTATCATTTCCCAGCATGCAATGCTGTATCAGAACAATAGCGTTACTTTGTTTTCATAAAACGGTGTTCATTTTCAAGGTAAATCACACGTGAAATCAAGCAAATAACATAAAACAATTTAAACACAAAAGGTATCTTTTTGGTTGACTGGTAATCTGAAATTATCAGTTTGGAAAGTTACATACAGCTAACCTACGCTTCCTGGTCATGTGACAATCCTTTCTCCAATATGAAATGAGAGAACTTAACCGAATCCAAATTATATTTACAATAAAGTAAAAATAAAAAGCTAAGAAACATCTTAAAAATTTGCAACAAGAAAAGTTATAGCACATTTTGGAACAGTGCATAGATTCCCGCGATAGTGTATAGTGTCCAGTCAAGCTTCACATAAACACGCAGAGCCTGATAAAAGCGTGGTGCTTTGTCGGCACCTAGTGGTCATTTGTATTGACTGGTCTGTAGGTGTTTCTTGTCTTTGAAATTGAGAGTTTAAAATGTTTTTGGAATGATTTTTCACGGTGCCCACCCACATCCATTGTATGACCAAAACGGTGGTAGAGCAATTATCAGACCTTCTCAAAAGTGCTAGTTTTGTCAACGTTTTGATCTGAACCATTGTATATGATCATAAGTAACCTTAAAACAGGGCTAAACATGCATTTTCCCTTTACTACTTCTTTACTGCAATGTTTACCTCTGAGACCCAAATTATAGATTTTTGACAGTAGACTTTGAGCCAATGGTTTTACGACAAATTGCTCACCCCGTCTGCGACACTGAAACATACTGCAGTGTCAGATGGGATTTTGCTGTTTAAAATATCATACATACTGACATTTGTACGGGTCACATTTTATGGTTATGAAGATGGGGAAATGCCGCGAAGGCCACGTTGTAAGGCTTCAGGCTGCTTTTATTCGGGCTCCAACGAATGTGCATACATAGGAAGCAACATGTGACTTCAGACGATGGCATCTTCCATGACTGACGAAAATACATACATTGTAGCAAGCAAACGGCACGCCTGTATACTCAGATGGGTAAGTAAAGTTTATTTGGTATAGCCCCTCTCATACACTAACAGTCACAAAGTGCTTCACAGAATTAAAAACGCACAGAGAACATCAGATAAAAGTACAATACATTACAGAGATAGGACATAAACATAGAAATAGACACACGCGGCTAGACCAATCACACCATTTCTCATGTGTGAGGGCAGGCAGACAGGTATCTCCTGGGCCTGGCCTGGTGCCCTGAAACTAGCTACTCAGCACAACAATAGCCTATTTGTTCTATCATAACCACAGGGGGTATAGCTCAGTGGTAGAGCATTTGACTGCAGATCAAGAGGTCTCCGGTTCAAATCCGGATGCCCCCTAATTTTCTGTTGTTTAATCAATCACTGGATTCTAAAATTGAGTGGATTCCAGAGTAAGATAATATCCCAACCACCATATGGAGTTACATCACAGATTGCTTTAACCTCTGGAAGGAACTTGGAGCTACAAGACTGAACTAGAAACCTAAGTATAATTCTGTTACTCTAATAGCTGGTGCTAAGTGCTAAGTCGTCAGTGTTGTTGTGAAACTGCTTTGTTATTCAATGTTATTGTGAGAGTTAGTTTCGGCCTGAGCTAGACTAATTGCCCTGTTGAGTGGGCTGAGGGAGTGGCCTACTCTCCTGGCAGACGATTAGCAATCAGCAGTTACAGGCCTTAAGCATTGACGGCTTAGACGGCGACAGCTCCCTCCGGCGCGCGACCGAAGGCTAGGGCGACCAAAGGCACCGGGCGACTTATTCAAGAGCGACTTTGTCAAGATAGACTGTCAGGAAGGTAGTACATCTGCACCTACCTCTGTACCTGTTTTGTTAGCATTATGTGTTTGCATCCAATTCCTGTTGTGTTCCCTCTCTGGGGGTCACGCAGACACTGGGTCACCCCCAGACTCCGTAACCCCTCTAACCTCATCTATCCGACTGTCTCAACTCATAGAGAGCAAGTGGTGACAGGGGGACTTTGGAATTGCCAGTCAGCGGTGCCCAAAGCTGAGTTTATCTCAGGCTATGCATCCTTGCTCTCCCTCAACTTCCTTGCTCTCACCGAGACATGGATCACACCAGAGAACACTGCCACACCCGCAGCCCTGTCAGATGTGTATTCTTTCTCCCACACTCCCGGAGCTGCAAGGCGAGGTGGTGGTACTGGCCTGCTCATTTCCCCAACATGGAAATACTCACTTGTCTCGATTCCACAGTTCTCCCCTCCCTCTTTTGAATTCCATGCTGTCTCTGTCATGTATCCAATCAAGCTCACCATTGCTGTTGTGTATCGCCCACCAGGTCCTCTTGGTGAATTCCTAGAGGAGCTCGATACACTAGTTTCGCACTTCCCTGATGATGGGTCCGCACTCATCCTTCTCGGGGACTTCAACATCCAGAGTGAGAAATTGGAACCTCTCCTCTCCTTCCTCCTACCCACATGGTTACCGCCCGTAGCCATCTCCGCTCGCTCTCCCCTACTGACCTTTCCTCTACTGTCACCTCCGCCCTCCCCGCCCCTGAATCCTTCTCTCTCCTACCCTCTGATACTGCCACTGATCTTCTCCTCTCTACTCTTTCCTCTTCTCTGGACAATCTCTGTCCCCTCACCTCCAGGTCAGCACGCCCAACTCCACCTGCCCCATGGCTGTCGGACTCAGTGCGTACTGATAGACGGAGCCTGAGAATAGCTGAGCGTAAATGGAGGAAAGGCAAGCTCCCAGAGGACCTTCTTAATTTCCAATCTCTTCTTTCCACATTCTCCTCCTCTGTCTGCTGCTAAAGCTGCTTTCTTCCGCTGCAAAATCCTAACCTCTGCTTCCAATCCTAAAAAACTCTTTGAAACCTTCTCTTCACTACTCCAGCCCCCACCTCCTACTCCCAACTCCACCCTTCTCCTTGATGATTTCGCCAACTTCTTTGACAAGAAAGTTAACGATATCAGATCCTCTTTCCCCCCTCCCCCGGTCAACGCTCCATGCACGAAACTCACCCCCCCACCCTCTCTCCCCTCCCTGCTCCCCCCCTCCTCTCCACGCCCCACCTGATCCCACTTTTCTCTCCCCCAACGAGGCCCTCAACCTTGTAACATCTAACCGCCCAACCACATGGACTAGACCCTGTTCCCTCGACTCTTTTATTTATTTTATTTAAACTTTATTTAACCAGATAAAAAGCATTGAGATAAAATCTCTTTTACAATACTGACCTGGCCAAGAAGGCAGCAAAGTTTCACATAGAAAGACACAAGGACATATAAAATACAGAGAACAACACAACTAAATATACAAAAGGCGTAGACCACGTGGGAACAATAAGAAATTAAGGTATATTACTACATGAGCAGCTGGTGGTAAGGACTTCTGATAGTTTCAGTTTAAAGCTGGCTAAAGGAATAAGTGCCATCAGTTTGAGGCTTGACTGAAGGTCATTCCAAGACCAAGGACCAGAATAAAAAAGGCTCCTTTTTCCAGCCTCAGTCCGCACAGCAGGTACCTGGAACCGTATCCAGGCACTGGATCTGAGGTTGTAAGAGTCACAAACTGGTACAAAATTGGAACATATGTACCGAGGGAGCTTGCCTAAAATGGCCTTATACAATAAAATTAAAAAGTAAAGACTCTCCTTCAGTCTGTTGCACCCGAACTCCTTCCCTTCCTAACCCACCTAATCAATGCATCTCTTGTATCAGGATGTTTTCCCTCTGCTTTCAAGACTGCCAGAGTCACCCCCCTCCTGAAGAAACCATCTCTGATGTCAAAAACTACAGACCGGTTTCCCTTCTATCCTTTCTATCCAAAACACTTGAACGTGCTATCTTTAACCAACTGTCTTCGTACCTCCACCAGAACGACAGAGACCGCCCTCCTTGCAGTAACAGAGTCACTCCATGCCGCAAGAGCGAACTCTCTCTCCTCTGTCCTGATACTCCTAGACCTGTCAGCAGCATTTGATACGGTAGACCACCAGATCCTCCTCTCCACCCTCGAGGAGAAAGGCATCGATGGCTCTGCACACTCCCTGTTTGCATCCTACCTGACGGGCCGCTCCTACCAGGTGACATGGAGAGGGTCGACGTCGGAACCGCGTAGTCTGACTACGGGGGTTCCACAAGGGTCTGTCCTGGGTCCTCTCCTGTTTTCCCTCTACACTACGTCTCTGGGATCTGTCATTCGCTCGCATGGCTTCTCCTATCACTGCCAAGCCGATGACACCCAACTGGTTCTGTCATTTCCCCCTTCTGATACAAAAGTGGAGACACGCATAGCTGGGTGCTTGGCTGACATTTCGGAGTGGATGACGACACATCACCTCAAGCTCAATCTGGACAAGACTGAGCTGCTGTTCCTCCCGGGGAAGGGCTGTCCGCACCGGGACCTGGCCATCACCATTGAAGACACAGTGGTAACCCCGACTCGGACTGCGAGGAATCTGGGTGTGACCCTGGATGACCAACTGTCATTTTCCTCACATGTCACATCCGTCACACGTTCCTGCAGATTCATGCTCTACAACATCAGGAGGATTCGCCCTTTCCTCACTAATGAAACGGCGCAGGTACTCATCCAGGCCCTGGTCATCTCCCGCCTGGACTACTGCAACTCCCTTCTCGCGGGGGCACCGGCGTCAGCCATTAAACCTCTGGAACTTGTCCAGAAAGCTGCTGCTCGCCTGGTGTTCAACCACCCCAAATTCTCCCACACAACTTCCCTCCTCCGTTCCCTACACTGGCTCCCTGTAGCGGCTCGCATCCAGTTTAAAACTCTGCCGCTAACCTACAGGGCAATGAAAGGAACAGCCCCCTCCTACCTCCAGGCCATGGTCAAACCCTACACCCCCTCCCGACCGCTACGCTCTGCTACCTCAGTGCGACTGGTTGCCCCGTCACTCCGAGGCTGCTGCGGTCGATCGACACGGTCACGGCTCTTCTCTGTCCTGGCCCCGCAGTGGTGGAATGAGCTGCCCACTGATGTCAGGATAGCAGAGTCGCTGCCTGTCTTTTGTCGCAGGCTCAAAACTCATCTCTTCAAGAAGTACTACAACAATCCTTCCACCTAAGCACTTATTGTATTATATTATATTGCACTGTACTTTAGATTGTGATTCTTGCACTTTGCCTTCAGCACTAGATTATGCTCTTAGTCACTGGTTTTAGAAAGAAGATGCACTTGTGAGTTCTGGCAACGCAATGCACAGAAAGTACATTGGCTCTTCCTACGTTAAATGCAATTATTGTCGCTTTGGATAAAAGCGTCTGCTAAATGACTAATGTAATGTAATGTAATATGCAGGTATGGGATGTTGGGGGAGTAGGTGAGGTTGTGCAGTTGGGTTAGATAGGAAGGAAGTATGGAAATATATATATATAGAGAGAAGAGGCAGTTGTCCCGGTGCCTGGGATCCTTCAGGATGTTCCTGGCCCTAGTCCTGCACCTCCTTGTGTAGACGTAGAGGCACCTCTGTGATATGATCTGCTGACGGTACTACTCTGCAGTGCCTTCTGAACTTGCATGGTACCACTCCTATCCCATACCAGGCGCCAGCGGTGAGGATACCAGTCAGGATGCTCACAATAGTGCATATGAAGAAACCCTTGAGTATCTGGGGTGACACTGAGTTTCATGGAGGTGGAGCAATGCCTTGGGTGTGGTGTGTCCTGGACCTGGCCTGATGCCCTGACACTAGCTACTCAGCAGAACAATGAATAGGCTGTCTGTTTTACAGCAGGCGTGGGGGTATAGCTCAGTGGTAGAGCATTTGACTGCAGATCAAGAGGTCTCCGGTTCAAATCCGGATGCCCCCTATTTGCTATATTTAATTAATCACATTGTCAATTTGGATTCCAAAAATCTGAATGAGATAATATCCAAGCTGCCAAATATATTAAGTTGTAGTGCTCCATCTGAGCCTCAAACTACACATATACTGAATGAAAAGGCAAAAAACCTATAGATAATTATTCCGCGAGCAATATCTCAATAATGTTCCACATTTTCATGAGTACATGAAGCACAGTCTCACACATCCAATAAAGTATCATCAAATTGTACCTCATGTAAGGAAGACGACCATCTTTCATTGTGAGTTTTGGCTGAGTGGGTTGATGAGAGGTCATCAGGTTGAGGATGTCCAGCCAGTCACTGCTAGATCATGACCTGGATGTGTCTCTTTCTGTGGACGTGACTAGTGTGATGGATTTTAACTGATATAGTCAAAAAGGATTTACCAAGATTCGCTCAAACAGGTTAAGTCTGGTTTATTGAGAAAACATACGAGCGCAAGGACTTCCTGGACAACGCAACATGAGTGGTTCATACAAAGAAGTGCCACCTCTTGGTCAGCGCGGCCTTTATTCTCAAGCAAAACACAGGTATATCGCTTTGAGGATGTGATTGGCTAACCCATTGTACGTCATATGAAATGGCAGGCGTGGTCGAGAATACAGACACGTGACATGAGAAAAGGCGGTAATTTCTTGGAGACAAAGGATGGTTATTCTGGAGTAGACAGAGTTCTAGGTGTGTGAACGGTTGAGGGAGGTGGTGAATTACAAAAGGAGAGAGAGGACAAAGGTTTAAGGTGTTTGGAATAGAAAGGTCTTGAGGCCAGTTGTAAATTCTATGACACTAGGTTACCAAATGTCACGTGTGAAGAATGACATTACCTAGTCTCTTGTAAAAAGATAATCTAGGTCGTTGAGATTAAACCTACCTGTGACATGAATGTATCGGCACTTTGCACCCAAAAGGTTGAATAGCAATCAACATTACTGGCACCTAAATAGGCTATGCAATCCATCACAATACTGTCAGTTAGACTGACAATATTCTTTACAGCAGAATCTTATGTTACAACCAACCTCTCCAGCTATCTTGTTTGTTAACTTCTCTTGAGTCTTCTCTCAACATATCTAGTTACTTGTGTTTGTGCATTCATGTGTCTGTGCTTGTGTGTGTGTGTGTGTGTATGTGTGAAGAATAAGCTCTTCCTCACTTGCGCATGACTTGACCAGCCTCATCAAGTGTGTGTGTGTGTGTGTGTGTGTGTGTGTGTGTGTGTGTGTGTGCGTGCGTGCGTGCGTGCGTGTGTGTGTGGAGGGGGGTTTTCGTCTGTGGGTAATGATCCTAGCTCGTTAGCATGTTCGCTCACGTACCAGAGTGACACCATTAGACGCAGAGCTGCTTCATTAAACTGAAGGAGCTTAATGTGCGTGTGTGTGTATGCGTGTGTGTGTGTGCGTGTGTGAAAAAAAAGATGAAGGAGATCATTTAATACAGTGAGTTTACTGTATGCCCTGGATCCCCCTGTGCAGAAGGGCTGCTACCTGCTAGTTCTGTCAGTGAGGAAGCAGGTCTAAAGAAACCATGGCAACACCTTTACCATCTCCTGCCCTGGACAATAAATATGCCTGGCCTTGATACCTTTTAATATGTAAATATTACTCCAATGTTTGTGATGATCAGTTTCTATTTAAATGAGTTGGATAGTCAGAGGGAACACGGAGGTGGAGCAACAGGTTGGGTGTGATGTCCCAGGACCTGGCCTGATGCCCTGAAACTAGCTACTCAGCACAACAATAGCCTATTTGTCAAACAACATCAACAGGGGGTATAGCTCAGTGGTAGAGCATTTGACTGCAGATCAAGAGGTCTCCGGTTCAAATCCGGATGCCCCCTACTTTTTCAATTGTTTAATCTATCACTTTGTTAATTTGGATTCTAAAATTGAGCAGAGAGCTGATTGAGATAATATCCAAATAAGGGTGGATCATCGGGTTGGGGCGCTTACTATGTGACGGCTCGTCCTTATGGCAGTGTCACGGGTTTGAATCCAGCCTGGGCCCTTTACTGCAAGTCCCCCCCACCTTTCCTATCAGTCCTTATACTGTCCTATACAAATAAAGCAGAACTGCCGTATATATATATATACACTTAATATATAAGATGCACCAAATACATGGAGTTGTAGTACATCACTTGAACCTAAAACTACACATATACTGAATGGACAGACAATAAACAGGATTAATTAATGTGCAAGCATCATCTCAATAATGTTCCACATTTTCATGAATGCATAAAGCACAGTCTCACACATCCAACAAAGTATCATCAAATTGTACCTCACGTAAGGAAGATGACCATTCTGTTTTTTTTGCATTTTGCTGAGTGGGTTGATGAGAGGCAGATCGAGGTTCACATCCATCCAGTCACTGCTAGGTCATGACCTGGATATGGCTCTTACAAAAAAAGAAGAAGAAGAAAATAAATAAAATCACTAGACCGAGGAGGGGGGGGTCTTTATCCGGCCACACAGTGATCACACACACAGGGCACACGGCACACACACGTGCAACTTTTGGGGGTCACAGGAGGAAATTGTTCTCAGAATTCATCCCATCCCAGGTGTCCTCCTCCAGGGGCAGTGGGCAGCCATGGAACAGGAAACAGGACTGAAGAGCTTCTGTTCTTCGCCATGTTTTTCGTATTGGATTCTTTGGGAGGAAACCCGTACAAACACGAGAACGTGCAAACTCAGCACAGAAAGGCCCGGAGACCTTGCTGTGAGGCGACAGTATTAGGTAGGTAGGCCCTACTTTACCAACGTGTCGCCTGTGAACGATTTTGGGGTTCAGTGTCTTGCTCAAGGACACTTCGGCACAATGATGGGAGCTGGGATGGAACCGGGGGCCTAGGTTACCAAATGTCATGTGTGAAGAATGACATTACCTAGTCTCAAAATATATTCTAGGTTGTTGAGATGAAACCTACCTGTGAAATGAATGTATTGGCACATTGCATACAAAAGGTTAAATAGCAATCAACATATTGGCACCTAAACACAAAAACAACACAACACAGCACTGCAACTGGCAGTAATTTATTTTACTTATGAAGTTATAAGCATTTATTTACCAGGACTAATGGCAATAAGCCCTGATGTTGCTCACTGCGGTATGGTACAGGTAGGTGGCGGTATGCACCTTTACGTTGATTCACAATCCACCAATAAATTGAGAGAAGAAGAAGCTCAGCTCCAAACACAGGCGCGTGCTTCAACTGCTGAAGTACCAATACATCCATGTGAAGCACCTAAATTAAGGACTTAAATAAAAATCTGATCGTTAAATAGATCTGACATTTTAACAAGGAGGTCTGACTTAAAAACCACGTTACCTGTAAGTAAGTAAGTACATTTTATTTATATAGAACTTTTCGCAGAGAAGACTCAGAAAGTGCTTCACACGGGTTAAATGCATACCAAGAATCAACCAAAATGAACACAAAAACACAGCGTCGGACTGTCAGTGTAACGTTAGGAAATGGTCAGTGTACTATAGGAGCTAACGTTAGCTAGCCTAGTAGTTAATCAGTGCTATTATATTATCTAGCTAGCTATAAAGCTAACGTTAGTAGCATCATAATAGGTAGCTAGCTAGCAATGGGTTATCAATAAAATCAGTGAGTCCACAAGCCTACCCCTATGCTGCCTACTAAGTTACAGTGTAGCTAGACACCCTCCTACCTGCATTAGACTAACTTCATCGTATTTTGAAGTGATTGAGAGCATCGATTTATATTTCAATCTTCTGGTCAGTGAATTCCAGAACTTAACAAACTTTTGTAAATGAAATGCTCCAGTTAGGCACCTAGCAACATTCGCGTGTATAGTAATGTTGATAGATATTTCCTGCATTACAGATGACGTCTTGCTCGTACTCCCCAGAAGAGGACCTAACATGTCCAGTCTGCCGGGAAATCTTCAAGGACCCTGTCATCCTGCCATGTAGCCACAGCTTTTGTAAAGCTTGTGTGCAGCAGTTCTCGGCCCATGGCGGATTGAAAGCATGCCCAGTCTGCAGGAAAACATCTTCACTGCCCCCTCGCCTTAATCTGGCTCTGAAGAACTTGTGTGACGCTTTCCGACAGCAACCGTGTCAGAGAGAGGAACACGATTCCAGGGTGAAGTCGGACTGATGTGACTATTAGTGACTGATAAAACTACAAACGACTTGATATTGTACATCCAATATAACTTTCAGATACTGTATGTAGTACTCATTTCAAGAAAGGTAATTTTCCCTTTACTAGAATATTACTATTTCTGGTATTCAAGGTTTTCCTTCGTAAGTGATAACTACTAGCTGTCTTTTCAACTGGACCAATATTGTAAAGAGATGTGAATGGTGATACATTATTAATTACAGGGGAGATTCAGGACTGCTGGAGGCTTTGCAGAAAAAGCTGTTGAAGGTTAAATATGTGAAACATAGTTATCACATAACAGCTGAGCATATTAAGGTAATCCATATGGGTAAACATCACAATTGATAGTAGTCAAAGTCTAACAGGTTAGTCTAAACCTGAGTTTGAACAGTATTATATTCAATGTGTTTTTGAGAGCAGGTGCTTTTTATTTGACACCTGCCACAGACTACAGACTACTGTATGTTACCTGCGAATGTGTCTGTGACCGAAGAGATTTTGACAGCCAGCTGCCACATGCCAAGGAAAATAGGTAGTGAGTGATGCATTATAAAAGTGCTGTAGTGATTTTCACTGTTGTTTCCTACTTATTTAGCTCTTGTGGAATACCGCTGAGGACACAGACTGTCATAAGTAGGCCAGTTTCACCACTTTATCACTTTCCCTCTGCATTCACTTGTAGCAAGAAAGTCGAAGAAAGTCATCATTGATTTTGGTTTTGCCTGCTTTAATGTTTTCATATCTGTGAGGATGGGAGGGATTTGGGATCACACACAAGATCCACAAACATACAATTTAAATGGAGTACTACAGTTCATGCTATCCCAGTTAATGTTTAATACCTTAAATAATATTTTGATTAATGGTCCACTAATTCACTATAACAGTGTTGATACTTATTACCTGTTCATGTAGCATTGCAGTTCATGTACTGCCTGTTGTGTCGGTATTGGAAACCACACAAAATCTGTTAAATAGCATAATTGATGGAATCATTTGTCAATACGATGTTAATAAAAAATATACCTCTGAACTCTGATCATTATTTATGTTCAGATTTGATCTAATACTAAAGTCAGAGAAGTCCCTGGACTTTTATTTGTCATGAGTACAAGTAGCCTACTGGGACAATAGCTAATACAGTTTCTGCATGGAAAGGAGATAAGAGTGGGAGATACGAGAAGGGGAAAGCAATAATGTACAGACTTCATCATAGGGTCTAGTTAGTACATTGTAGACGGACCACAAACTGGTCTATATTGGCAACAATGAAGGGACCACACTGTTGGAAGTATTTGCCATCTAGCGCATGCATGCATACGTGTGGACCATTTATGGTGTGGACCCATGGTGAAGGAAATATGCTTCCCGTCGGACGTTTAGCAGGCGGACCGCTCAGAGATTTGTTGACAGGTGTGATATTAATACTGTTCTCTTAACTTTCGTGGAAGTGTCATGCTTTGCAGATTTTAAGTTGTTTCCGTGAAATAAGTACATAAATTACAAGAAATAAAACGGTAAGTTATACGGTCAGTAGAAAATAGGAAAGAATACATGCATTTAAGTTAGCTAGCATAGCATGTTAGTAATGTTGCTAACTTACAATTTGAGAAAAATGAAAATCTTAAGAATTTAGACAAGACAGAAAAGAAATGCTGGTACTGAGAATGATCTGACCAGTGGTGAAAAAGTAATTGTTTGGCATCGTTGTATGCTAGCTAGCTACTAGCTGACTGTTATAGCGTTAACATCACTGTTCCAGTAGTAGTCTGCAGTCTCCATGTTGGCTAACTTTAAGTAGCTAGCTAATTGAGACAGATTTGTAAGCATTGCATGAAGCAGACAAGGGGATTTGGTGTTTGGATTAGTTGTACAAAGTAGTTCTTCATTGTCTTGGCTGATGTTATCTGGGCTCTTCTCCCTAGGTCCTGGACAGAACCATTGACTGATTGACAGACAGACCGGGTCAGGCACAGAACCACTGATAATCAGCCTGCCCACTGCCCAATCATGATCCTGGTTGACCCAGGTGTGTACATTGGGGCAGTGACTGACCTGTCAGAGCAGGCATTGACTGATGCAGTGGTCACTCACATCTTGAGTGTGGACTCTGAGGAGCCCGCCGCGTCAGGAGGCCCGTTCACCAGGAAGTTTGTGAGGCTGCTGGATGAGCCAACCAGTGACCTGCTGAGTCACCTGGACGACTGTCTTGCCTTCATGCTGGGCGCCACAGAGACGAACGCCAAGGAAACGAACGCCACGGTGACCAGCTCAGCTGTCCTGGTGCATTGGTGAGTTTCAGCTTCCAGTAGGACCACGGAATGGTACTGTCAGAAACACATACTCAGGTACTGTGTCTGTGATAGATACTTGTTCTGTGATACAACTTTATGATGGCAGTGAGTGTGTGTTGTAACCATAGATTTAAATATCATATAAAATATAGAATAAAAGTGTAAAATATATTTTTATTAAAAATGTATTTAATTGGAATTAATTGATTAATTAATTAGTAATATCAAAAATAAATTTCTAACCAGTGCTCGGGCCCTAATTCTAATATTCTAACTCTGCTCCAGTCATGCAGGGCGGAGTCGCAGTGCTGCCGTGGTAACTGCCTACCTGATGAGAAGACACCAGCTGAGTTTACAGGAGGCTTACTCCCAACTGCAGCACGTCAAGCCCTGTGTACAGTTAGTATCACACACACACACACACACACACACACACACACACACACACACACAAACACACACTCATACACTCCTTTTTTTGAGAAATCACTGATATCACAACTAGATTGATAGCAGCTGTCTAAAGAAGCACATGCTTCTCTCTATTCAGCCGTATTAGATCAGAGATGGCCTCAGGGAAGGAAAGGATGTTGAATGTACTGAAACTGAAAGGTTTTGGCCTGGTCACTGTGTGTCTTGCTCAGGGTGAACGAGGGTTTCCTGGAGCAGCTGAGTCTATATGAGTCCATGGGCTGTCAGCTGGACACCAGCAGCCCGCTGTACAAGCAGTTCAGACTGCAGAAGGTCACAGAGAAATACCCAGGTGGGCGTGCTACCTTGCTACCTTTCCTCCCACCCTCTACTTGAACTCTTTCTAACTAGGTCGAGTTCGAACGCAGTCCTAGTGTTAACAGCTTCACCTGACCCCTGACTCCTGGCTAACCCTGACCCAGAGCTGCAGAGCGTTCCTCGGGAGGTGTTTGCCGCTGACCCCGGCCATGGCTCCGCCCACAGCACCTGTTCTGAGGCCACCTACAGGTGCAGGAAGTGTCGGTGAGAGCCAGGGAGATGGACGGAGGGCTGGAGGGAGGGATGTATAAACGGAAGCATGGATAGACTCTCAAATGCAGTCGGTCAGGTTAATTAACCAAAACTTATCGCACTCCCCCCCCCCCCTCCTCCCACCAGTCGCACGTTGTTCCGCAACTCCAGTCTCCTCAGCCACCCGATCGGGGGCGGGGCTTCAGCCTTCAGCTACAAGAAGACCAGCAACCTGGGGGGAGGAGACCAGAGCCAGTGCACCTCCTACTTCATCGAGCCCGTCCAATGGATGGAGCAGGCTCTGCTGGGCGTCATGGACGGACAGGTAAAACCACCAATAGGAACACACCACTGTCATGATTACATGTACAGTGATGGTGCTAAGAGGCTGGTGTAGAATGAAACCAGAACAAATTATGGTTATGGTAGATGCAGTATTTGTCTCGCATAGCCAGACCTATCTCAGAAAGGTCTGGCTGGACTCATTACCATTCGGGGGTAGGAGGGAAAAACGCTGTATTTCTTTAACCAATCACATTCGTCTTCAGCAGAGCAGTTGCTACGTTGTTGTTGTTGATCTTCCATAGCCACTGATTGGGCAGTAATAAACAAACAACAAGGCTTATCCCCAAAACCTACATGTGCTGAGTCAGACCAGTGCTGAGTCAGACCAGTCCAGTGTTAACTCTGGTCCTGTCTATCCACAGCTGGTGTGTCCTAAATGCAGTGCCAAGCTGGGGTCGTTCAGCTGGTGTGGGGACCAGTGCTCCTGTGGTCGCTGGGTCACACCTGCCTTCCAGATCCACCGGTCCAGGGTGGACCACATCACAAACATCAGCATCATGGGACTCAAACTACCACACACACACACACACACTTCTGAGAAAATCCATACTCTATAAATAAATAAATGCCTTTTTCCAAATCGTACATTAATAGTATATACAATTTTATTATTGTCATAATGTATTGCATTTAATGTATTGCATTTTCATTCATTTCATGTATTGCATGTTCATTCAACAGAAGAATTCTGAACTTTATTTTGTTTGAGCAAACTTCAATCTCACCTGGGTTTGCCGAGAGTCGTCCAGCCAGGCAATTGCACTGACAAATGTTCACCACTAGGTGTCACCATATCCCTCTCTGTGTCAGACTGCAGGAGATAGAAATTGGAGTAGCAACAGCGAACAGCTGTAGATTTGGGCTCAGTCTCATTGTCTGAACAGTTGTATTCACTGAGGGTAACGTCTCTGTTTGTGAAACCTCACAGGATGAGAGGAATGTGGAATGCATGTTCTAATGTGTGAATCATTTTTAATTATATGAATAGTTCCTTCACCGGCGGTCCTGCAGAATGTGGTCCGGTAGGAACCCACACAGCTTCAGCACTGAGGCTGCTCTGTAGCTCGTAACAGTAGTTTAAGTCAGGAAGATTTTTTCCGTCTGGGTTTCCAGAGGCTGGTGGTCAGAACCCTGGTCCGGGGGTGGGTGGGGTGCGGAGGGTGTGGTCTGGACGGAAGACCTGCTAGATTCTAGAATGTTCCGTAGGAAACGGTTCTGATTCCAGGAGGTCCAGGGCTCTGGTTCCGAGTGAGAGGAGGAGGGATGGATGCTGGAGCAGGCCAGGAGGTTCTGAGTCTGCCCTGACACCACCGGGGTTCTGAGACATTTATTTGGATGAATTTGCAGTCATGAATGACCACTAGACGTCCAGGCTAGGCTATTTGTCCAAGACAAAGACATAGTGTGTCTGAGGGTGTGTGTCCAAGAGTGTGTGTGTGTGTGGGGGGGGGGGGTCCATGAAGTCAAGGGTTTGTGTATAACCTATTTCAATTGGTAATAAACTCGGTATAAATACTGCCCATCCGTGCCATCAAATTGCTAATTTTGGTGGTGGAGGTGTTTATGGGAGGTATGTTTATAAAGCCCTTTTTACACTGCTAAAAAAACACCAATATCCACTAACACTCTGTCTTCAGTGTGAAAGGTTAAAATTGGCATTCAGTCCCGGCTCTGCAGTAGTCACAGGTATTTATTGACTCCAGCTCCGATCAACACGACACTCAGGTAGACGTGCTAATTTTTGACCGATTGCCGGCGTGATGCTATGCATTTGTCAAGTCTGTTTATAGTCATATCACTATACATGAGTATACCAGTGAGTGAAATTCTTAGTTGTGGGAATCTCGAACGCACATTTACAGTATACATAGGCTACATACATACAGTATACATTGTTTTGCCCAATTTAGCTCCTGCTACTGGCAATGTGAAAGGAGTCAATTGTTTATTTTGTGCTGGTTGTCCCACGTTTAAAAAACCTGCATACTGCATACATGCATACAAGCTTTTTACACCATAAAGTCAGAGTACCCAGAATCCTGAGGGTGGAAGCAATACTGGCGAGCGAAAAAATGTGAGCTATCTGAGACTGTTTGTAGGTCGAAGAAGTCCAGTATGTGCGTCTCAAGAGCATGGGTGTGTGTGTGTGTGTGTGTTTGTGTGTGTGTGTGTGTGTGTGTGTGTGTGTGTGTGAGTGTTTGTCCGTCCAAGAGTGTGTGTGGGCCTGCTGGCCCGTGGTCTAACCAGCCATGGAGAGCTGACCTCTGACCTGAGGAGCTCTCTCAGAACATCTGAACTTCTTCTCTCAATAAGTCACTGGAGAGATGAGAGAGAGAGAGAGAGAGAGAGAGAGGAAATAGATGTTTATCTTGAACGCCCGATGGTCAACGCTAGCTGTGAACAGGATGCGGTTCTCTCTCTCTTTCTCTCTTTCCCCCCACCTCCCCCTCTCTCCTCCTCATCCTT
>NC_140245.1:4387785-4397785 GCF_949987555.1 Borostomias antarcticus
TGCGACCAAAGGCACCGGGCAACTTATTCAAAAGAGACTTCGTCAAAAAATACTTTGTTGTATGTTTACATTTGATTAGTTACCAGTTGCATCCTGGTCCTCTCTCCGGGGGTCATGCAGACGTAGGTAAATGGACTGCACTTATATAGCACTTTTTTCCAAAGTGCTTTACAATGGCCTCTCATTCACCCATTCACACACAGGCAAGGTTGGGAGCAATCTGGGGTTCAGTGGACACTTCGACAGGAGGAGGTGGGAATCAAACTGCCGACCCTATGATCATCGGTCAACCTGCTCTACCACTGAGCCACAGCGGCCACGTGCACGGTCCCCGACCATAGGGTCACCCCCAGGCTCCATGACCCCTCTAATCTCATCTATCCTACTCTCTCAACTCATAGCAAGCAAGTGGTGACAGGGAGGCTTTGGAATTTCCAGTCGGCGGAGTTCCGAGACATGGATCACACCAGAGAACATTGCCACACCCACAGACATGGATCACACCAGAGAACCCTGCCACACCCACAGACATGGATCACACCAGAGAACCCTGCCACACCCACAGACATGGATCACACCAGAGAACCCTGCCACACCCACAGACATGGATCACACCAGAGAACCCTGCCACACCCACAGACATGGATCACACCAGAGAACCCTGCCACATCCACAGACATGGATCACACCAGAGAACCCTGCCACACCCACAGACATGGATCACACCAGAGAACCCTGCCACACCCACAGACATGGATCACACCAGAGAACCCTGCCACACCCACAGACCTGGATCACACCAGAGAACCCTGCCACACCCACAGACCTGGATCACACAAGAGAACCCTGCCACACCCACAGACATGGATCACACCAGAGAACCCTGCCACACCCACAGACATGGATCACACCAGAGAACCCTGCCACACCCACAGACCTGGATCACACCAGAGAACCCTGCCACATCCACAGACATGGATCACACCAGAGAACCCTGCCACACCCACAGACCTGGATCACACCAGAGAACCCTGCCACACCCACAGACCTGGATCACACCAGAGAACCCTGCCACACCCACAGACATGGATCACACCAGAGAACCCTGCCACACCCACAGACCTGGATCACACCAGAGAACCCTGCCACACCCACAGACCTGGATCACACCAGAGAACCCTGCCACACCCACAGACATGGATCACACCAGAGAACCCTGCCACACCCACAGACCTGGATCACACCAGAGAACCCTGCCACATCCACAGACATGTCAGATGTGACCAAGGGCGTAGGTTTGGTTTCAACATTGGTAGGGACCATATAACAGTGTAGTCTGCATACACAATTTTTGCTGGGGACGAGGAGAGGGAGAGGAAAGGAGAAGGCTCTTTGGTGTAATTTGGAGGCCTGTAGAAGAAATTTTAAATACAGCGCGAGCCAAGTATATCCATGTGATGGCAGCGGATGGGGTACCGAGAATGCAGCTTCTAAAAAATGTATTTTCTGCTGCGAAACGGTTGTTTTCATCAATCTATTTTATGAATCGCTAGTTGTGCTTCCATAGGGCGAGGGATTGTTGTGGTTTTCACATGCCTCTTTAATATGATCTTGGTGAGTCAAACATCTTATAATACAGTATGCCGTAAATAAGGTCCAGGTTGTCGAAAAAGAGCCTTCTTCTTTAAATATGCATATATTTATGACGGTTGCTTCTGCTGCTGCGTCCCTCCACTCTCTCTCTCTCTCGGTTGCTGCTGCGTCCCTCCACTCTCTCTCTCTCGAATGCTGCTGCGTCCCTCCACTCTCTCTCTCTCTCTCTTTCTCGGTTGCTGCTGCGTCCCTCCACACTCTCTCTCTCTCTTCGTTGCTGCTGCATCCCTCCACTCTCTTTCTCTCTCTTTCTCTCTCGGTTGCTGCTGCATCCCTCCACTCTCTCTCTCTCGACTGCTGCTGTGTTTTATATATAAAAATGATTTGATAAAAATTTTGATTTTCATTGGATTTTTAGACTGACATTCAACTCATAAATTGATATATCTGTCCATTAGGGGAGTCACAAAATACCAGACATTCAGTAGGCAATACCAATTGAGAAATTCCACAATCCTGGATACCCAATTCGATACCATAGTTGGAAAAAAGAAATCCCATGTACTTCAACATACACTACTTTATTTAAAAGACCCTCCGGACAATATAGTGAGAGGAAAATTATGAGATTCTAGTTAGCAAGTATACGTTAGCTAAAAACTGTAAGAAAACAGGCTACACAGGGACGGGCTTGTAAAACAGAAAAACAGACTTGAGCCCTAATAAAAGTAACGTTAAAGGTATAATATGTTATATGTGGATTAAAATAAACATTTTTTCAAAAAGAATACATCCATAGGGCTTTGCGAAGGCCGCAGAGTAAAAGTATTGCTTTTCCAACAACATTTTCTCTTAAATTATTACATTATGAAATTTTGACGGCCGACAATGACACTCTGTTGATATCATACCAGCCAATAGTATTACAGCGTTGGTACTGCGCGCTGGGTTGCCAGGTACTATTCTAGCTTCACCACTGTGAGATTAGCAGTAGCCAGCTAACGTTATACTTCCATGAATAAGCAGCATTATAGATGTTGGTTAGCATCAAGGGTGTGCGCGACTATAAAACGGCAGCTTTTCTGTCCACTTCCGCTCGCTCTTTTCAGCTAAACGTTTAGTAAAATGGCCGAGTTTCGTCGTCCTGCTTCTCTGCCTGAGCCCCGGCGAACCGTGCAATATGAATCTCAAAAGCTCAGTGACCAAAGAAGGAACAAAAGTCGGACAAATATCGGGCCAGCCTTTGCTCGTTGGACGGAGTTTATGGAGTTTCATGGGATAAAGTCGCATGGTGACATGGCTACTTTTCTACTAGACCGGTAATCTAGCTAACTAGCTATCGTTATCTTTCTTGGAATCTGCATAGCCAGACCTAACGTTATCTCCACACTACAGCATCTAACGTAACTTATTACATGGCACTCTGAAATACTTGATTGTGATTACTGATTAGTCTAATGTTATGTTCCTCTCGGAGTGAAGATCTTATCACAGTATGACTGAAACAGTGCATTCTCTGGCATTTTGGCAACCAATACATTGTGTTGTTGCAGTTCTTATCTTTAGACACTAGATGGGGGAAATAATCCACATATAACATATACCTTTAACGGCTCTCACGGGCTGGCTAACCTAACATTACCTTATGAGCACTCAGTTTCCCCTATAATTGTAACAAGAACCCCTGTCAGGCTAAAATAATGTATTTATTTTTAAATCAAAACTTCCGACTTTAATATCACTGATGTTTTTTTACATAAGTTAATGGGAATTTAATATGGCGAAAATTAGCATCACGTCTAGCACAGACTGGGTTTGACAAAGCTATAGCTAGCTAGCCCATCGACTAGTATGCTGACACTAATAGTGCTGCAGGTTAACCAAACAATTGTGCATTTAATGACTAAAGCATGAAACGTTCAGCATATGATCTATACACCCCAATGATTCTTTTCAAATGTAGAACCACTTCAGGAGGGACCTTTTACGGGTTTTGCAGCCATTTTCCAAAATGTCCATCAAAATGGTGGGCGCTTCAGTCTATTTTGACTGCAGGGGGCATATATAGTGGTGCTGTGGTGATACAAGCATGAAAATTGTGATGTGCTGTCTCCATGGGTCACTTGACAAGAAGCCACTTGAAATTTCAAGATGGCAACCATTTTTCAAGATGGGTGCCACCTTAGTGGAGCAGTTATAGTGCGGCAGATAAGTATTGTGCATTTTATGACTAAAGCATGAAACTTTCTCCAGTGTTTCTATACACCATGTTTTTACACATCATGAAGTCTGTTTTCAGATGTGGAACCACTTCAAGAGGGACTTATGAAACTTGTCAGAGGACGAACACATTTGGGTCATCATCAATTCGTTTTTTCACTTTGTAGGCATAAATGCAGTGGTGTGTTTTTAGTTTGACGGCCGCCGTACTGAAAAAGGAAGTTATGTCAATGTAGTGGTTACCGCACGTATGATTTCAGTTGGGAGTTGAGGTTACTCATTGGCTCTACCCTTTCCTTATCTTTGAGGACATCTACTGCAACTTGTGAAAACTCCTTTTCAACAGAAATGTTTTCTCCGGGGGTCAGCATCATATGTTGCACAACCACTGGCGTACCGGAGGCCCCCGCACCTCCCGCGGTGCGGGGGAGCCCCGGAGTTTTGGAGGCCCCACTAGATTTTTTTTTCTTTACATTTTGTAGCCTCTTAGATTTCCAAAGTCGTAACGGGGACAGGACACAGAGGGCGAGCCCCCTTCCATTATATGTTGCAAGGCACCCCGTCAAGTGTAGGCTATCATTCTAATAATTATTTGCTCATCTGTGATAGGGCTAGTCGGCTGATCATAAATGCTCATTGGCAGGCTGGGCAGCATTCAAAACAAAGTGGGAAGCATTGCTAATTTAAAATTCAGTAGCCTACATAAATTGCGTTGCCGGTAAAAACTAAAAATGAAGCGCAAATACCCAAGCGGTGGTCAGAAAAACAACGAGAGTGAAAGCCGAACAGGAGAGGGCAAAGCTAACAAAAATAAAATCATTGTTCCAAGAGGCAGCAAAGGTAGACTCTACTGGTAATAATAAATAAATAAATAAATGGAACTGTGCAAGAGTATTTGGAGCTTACACAATTTTTGCCTGTGAACCAATTAGAAACAACCTCAATATTTCAAAATGCCTGCTGTTTTTGAGGCCTATTCTAGAGTATTTACACAGTTCAATCTTCAAAGGTGACAGGGGTTAGCCAGTTCAAGAGGCTCAGCAGCATCGCAAAGCTGGCCCTGGTTCTGCCCCACTCCAATGCAGACGCAGAGCGAGTGTTTTCCATGGTGGGGCTCAACAAGACCAAGACCAGGAACAGACTGGCCCTAGATGGAACCCTGTCCTCAATCATGACCATCAAGATGGCTATCCTGGAGCCATGCTTCAAGTGGGAGCCCTCCCCAGTGCTCATCAAGGCCTTAAAGAAGGCCACAGGCCAGAACAACAAGGAGCACTCAGCTCAGTAGACCTATGGCATAGTAAAACAAAAATGGTTGCAGGATGGTATAATCCCACTACTGCTATTCAGTATTCTAAGTTCTTTTAATCCTTGTAAGATTTATGCCACGGTGTTGATGAATGTCATCTAGTCTTGTAGTCTTGATTATTATTGAAATCTGTGATTATTCTTGTGGCAATAAATATATTTGAAAAGTGGTAAAAATTCAAAAGTGTTAAAATCTGAACAACACGAGTATTTAAAGACTACATTTTATTTTAATTTTTATAATATTGACATGGAAATGTAATTAAAACGGGTTAAAATCTGAACAATGCGAGTATGTGAAGACTGTAAATTATTTTTTCGTATTTAAAAAAAAAAAAAAGTTGACATTTCAATATCGCCAAATAAACCTGCATATATTGAACCATGTCTTGGGTCATGCTAGTGTGTTTACCGCATTGTTGACAATGAGGTCTCATCAGATCCCTCTGGTGTTCAAAACTGTTGTAGGTTGAGGGGTTAGAAATTATGAAACTTGGGAAATGTTTAAATGGTCATGTTTCTTACAGTACAACTACAAATGGTGCTCAGACCTCTGCCCATGAATTCATTTTGTAGTTATTTTTGAGCGCTAGAGAGCATCATTCTGAACCCTTCGTCCCTGTGAACTTCCCATCTCCAGATATGGCGATATGGCCATGGGACGTGCCACCATCAGGGCGGAGGTAAAAATTAATATTAAATATGTGAGGACAGCTGCCCCCCCCAAAACCTTGCAAATGTGTTCGACCTCTGACATGTTCCAGAAGTCCCTCTTGAAGTGGTTCCACATCTGAAAACAAACTTCATGGTGTGCAGAAACATGGTGTATAGAAACACCGGAGAAAGTTTAATGCTTTAGTCATAAAATGCACAATAGCCTACCTTATATATGAGCTTATCTGCCACTCCACTAAGGTGGCGGCCATCTTGAAAAATGGTCGCCATCTTGAAATTTCAAGTGGCTTCTTGTTAAGTGACCCAATGTTCATGCTTGTAGCACCACAGCACCACTATTTATGCCCCCTGCAGTCAAAATAGACTGAAGCGTCCACCATTTTGGCAGCCACAGCCGTAAAAGGTCCCTCCTGAAGTGGTTCTACGTCTGAAATTAATCCTTGGTGTGTATAGATCATATTCTGAAAGTTTCATGCTTTAGTCATAAAATGCACAATACCTTCCATATATGAACTTATCTGCAGCGCTATAACGGTCATTAGTTGTGAGGATGCCGTGATATCCCATTAAATTAAATCTCTGGTGGGCCGCTAATGTATAATAATGTAATGGCTGCTGCTATCCTAATGTTACAGGATGATAGAAGCCAACAGTTCGCTAGCTAGCCAGCTTATATCACCAGTTGATAATTTGCCACAATGGAAAGACAAGTGATGTTAGTTTAGGTAAAGTTAGCTAGCACCAACCTAGCTGGTTTTCATGTGGCTAATGCCTAACCTTAGATACTTAGTTTACCAGTAGCTAGCTAATGCTAACGTTACTTACAGTTGCGGAGAAAAAACTCCTGATATCCCTCATCCTCTTTTGAGGGGGAGGCGACATTGTGGTGGATGTATCTAAACGGTTGTCAGAATCACAACTGTATGGCTTGCTGTCAGCGTCTGTCTGTAAGGCTGCTGATCTTCAGATCCAACGAAAATGCAACAATCTATCTCAGCCAAATGAGCCAATCAAACATGAGTTAACGGTCTAATGTAACTCCGAACATAATGCAAACTAACTCACTCAAAATGGTACGGCCAATTCTATCCTTCCAAACTATGGGAAGGCCATCTAAATGATCTAATCTGCACTCCAAAGATAATGCGAACAAGGTTGCTTAAATGTTGGTAGGGACAATTTGGGCCTCCCTAAATGTTGGTAGGGACATGTCCCGACCGTCCATACGCAAACCTACGCCCTTGGATGTGACTCCTTATCCCACACTCCCAGAGCTGTGAAGCGCGGTGGTGGTACTGGCCTGCTTATTTCCCCAATATGGAAATACTCATTCTTCTCTGTTCCACAGTTTTCTCCGCCCTCTTTCGAATTTCATGCCGTCTTTGTCACTTATCAATCAAGCTCATCATTACTGTTATGTATCGTCCGCCAGGCCCCCTTGGTGAGTTCCTGGAGGAGCTTGATACACTGTTCTCGCACTTCCCTGACGATGGCTCTGCACTCCTTCTTGGTGACTTTAACATCCAGAGTGAGAAATTGTAACCTCTTTTCTCTCTCTTCTCTTCCTTTGACCTTCACCTCTTCTCTTCTCCTCTCACCCACAAGGAAGGCAACCCCTTGGATCACATCTTTACTCGACAATGGCTCCAGCCCCAGCCTCTCTGTCACTCCCCTCCATCTCTCTGACCACTATTTTGTATCCTACTCCCTCTCCCTCCCCTTCCCCGCAATTTCTCCTCCTACCTACATGGTTAGGACAGAGAAAAAATGTAATTGTTGGACACTTCTGTCACTATGTGTGTGTGTGCCTCACCACCATGTGCTGTGCAAAATCCACTGAATGATAAATAAAGGTTGTTTGTTTTACCCGTAGTCAACTCCGCTCCCTCTCCCCTCCTGACCTTTCCTCTTCTGTTACCTCTGTCCTAGTCTCTCTCCAGACTCAAATAAGTTGAATCTCTGCGCTCTGCATACTACATAATAGAGCATTTAGTATTTTTATTTTGCACTTTGCCTTTAGCACTAGATTATGCTCTTAGTCACTTGTTTAAAAAGGAGATACACTTGTGAGTTCTGGTGAGTAGTACACTGACTACATTAAAGTCAGTAAATTTTTTATCAAGTAAAGTCAGCAATTATTTTAAGTCGCTTTGGATAAAAGCGTCTGCGACTGTAATGTAATCTACCTCTCTGTTTATAAGGCAACATGACAGATGAATATTTCTTTGCTTCTCATCTTCTCTCCTGTCTCTCTCGACTGTCTCCGGTCTGCCCCTTCCCCTAGCTCTCCGCCCACCCTGTCTGGCCCCCCGGACCCCCCCCACCCGGAACCTGCCACCTGGTCTCTTCTGTCTGGATGACAGCTGCTACAACCGGCCTCATGACAGCTGATGAGGGCTTGAGGCAGTTCTGTGACTGAGGGGTTAAAGGTCAGATCGGTTATGACAGAGGAGGAAACGGGTCAGTCTCTGAGGGAGGGGGGAGACAGAGAGGAGGAGACAGGTCAGTCTCTGAGGGAGGGGGGAGACAGAGGAGGAAACAGGTCAGTCTCTGAGGGAGGGGGGAGACAGAGAGGAGGAGACAGGTCAGTCTCTGAGGGAGGGGGGAGACAGAGAGGAGGAGACAGGTCAGTCTCTGAGGGAGGGGGGAGACAGAGGAGGAGACGGGTCAGTCTCTGAGGGAGGGGGGAGACAGAGAGGAGGAGACAGGTCAGTCTCTGAGGGAGGGGGGAGACAGAGAGGAGGAGACAGGTCAGTCTCTGAGGGAGGGGGGAGACAGAGAGGAGGAGACGGGTCAGTCTCTGAGGGAGGGGGGAGACAGAGGAGGAGACGGGTCAGTCTCTGAGGGAGGGGGGAGACAGAGAGGAGGAGACAGGTCAGTCTCTGAGGGAGGGGGGAGACAGAGGAGGAAACAGGTCAGTCTCTGAGGGAGGGGGGAGACAGAGGAGGAGACGGGTCAGTCTCTGAGGGAGGGGGGAGACAGAGAGGAGGAGACAGGTCAGTCTCTGAGGGAGGGGGGAGACAGAGGAGGAGACGGGTCAGTCTCTGAGGGAGGGGGGAGACAGAGGAGGAAACGGGTCAGTTTCTGAGGGAGGGAGGAGACAGAGGAGGAGACGGGTCAGTCTCTGAGGGAGGGGGGAGACAGAGGAGGAAACAGGTCAGTTTCTGAGGGAGGGAGGAGACAGAGGAGGAGACAGGTCAGTCTCTGAGGGAGGGGGGAGACAGAGAGGAGGAGACAGGTCAGTCTCTGAGGGAGGGGGGAGACAGAGGAGGAGACGGGTCAGTCTCTGAGGGAGGGGGGAGACAGAGAGGAGGAGACAGGTCAGTTTCTGAGGGAGGGGGGAGACAGAGGAGGAGACGGGTCAGTCTCTGAGGGAGGGGGGAGACAGAGGAGGAGACGGGTCAGTCTCTGAGGGAGGGGGGAGACAGAGAGGAGGAGACGGGTCAGTCTCTGAGGGAGGGGGGAGACAGAGGAGGAGACGGGTCAGTCTCTGAGGGAGGGGGGAGACAGAGGAGGAAACAGGTCAGTCTCTGAGGGAGGGGGGAGACAGAGAGGAGGAGACAGGTCAGTCTCTGAGGGAGGGGGGAGACAGAGGAGGAGACGGGTCAGTCTCTGAGGGAGGGGGGAGACAGAGAGGAGGAGACGGGTCAGTCTCTGAGGGAGGGGGGAGACAGAGGAGGAAACAGGTCAGTTTCTGAGGGAGGGGGGAGACAGAGGAGGAGACGGGTCAGTCTCTGAGGGAGGGGGGAGACAGAGGAGGAGACGGGTCAGTCTCTGAGGGAGGGGGGAGACAGAGAGGAGGAGACGGGTCAGTCTCTGAGGGAGGGGGGAGACAGAGAGGAGGAGACAGGTCAGTCTCTGAGGGAGGGGGGAGACAGAGGAGGAAACAGGTCAGTTTCTGAGGGAGGGGGGAGACAGAGGAGGAGACGGGTCAGTCTCTGAGGGAGGGGGGAGACAGAGAGGAAGAGACAGGTCAGTCTCTGAGGGAGGGGGGAGACAGAGAGGAAGAGACAGGTCAGTCTCTGAGGGAGGGGGGAGACAGAGGAGGAGACGGGTCAGTCTCTGAGGGAGGGGGGAGACAGAGAGGAGGAGACAGGTCAGTCTCTGAGGGAGGGGGGAGACAGAGGAGGAAACAGGTCAGTTTCTGAGGGAGGGGGGAGACAGAGGAGGAAACAGGTCAGTTTCTGAGGGAGGGGGGAGACAG
>NC_140245.1:4402785-4427785 GCF_949987555.1 Borostomias antarcticus
GCTGCACCCTGCTGTGTCCTTTCCAACCGTCTGCTTTATATACTGTAGCCTGCCTTGTCCTCTCCAGCCATATGCTCTAGATACTGTAGTTCCTGGTTATATAACTAATACTGATGTAATTCCCATCTGCAGTAATCAGCCTCTTTCTCTCAGGCTAGAGTAGACTGTACATTCCTCTCCACAGGCCACATGGCCTCTTACTCAGTCAGTCTGGCTGGTTGCTGCCTGCCTGGCTCTCTGGCTGGCAGCACGCCTGGTCAGATTTAACTACACACATGCTCTGTCTGTCTGTCTGTCTGTCTGTCTGTCTGTCTGTCTGTCTGTCTGTCTGTCTGTCTGTCTGTCTGTCTGTCTGTCTGTCTGTCTGTCTGTCTGTCTGTCCGTCGGGAATGTCTGCCTGTCTGTCTGTCTACAGGTCTCCTAGCTCCACACAGGCAGTGGTCGGGCTAGTTGTGTGGCTGATGACCTCAGCAGATGTTCCTCCAGGTCTGATGCTGGGTGCTCGTAGAGCCCAGAGGGCTCTTAGGCCTCTCAACAGACCAAAGATAGCAAATGTCCGATTGTCACTCCCTCCCTCCCTCCTTCCCTCCCTCCCTCTTTCCCTCCCTTCCTCCGTCGTGTTGACCTGCAGTGCTATGTTGCCACCACAAGAGGCAGTGGTCCCAGAACATCATAACAAAAACACTATGACACCGCACATTCTCCAGATCCTTGGTGGTGTAGTGGATAGGGTGTATGCCTCCCATGCTGAAGGTTGTGGGTTTAAGCCACGGTGTGGGTATTTTGTCACTGGATATTATAGATGCTCTGTAAAAATGTGGTTACCTGGTGGTGCTATGTCAGTTATTGAATTTATGTGCAGTAATTGAACATTTGAAATACTCCTGTTTTGAAATTATACCTACAGTATAGGGGTCACAGTAATTACCCATTATATATTTGGCTATACTTTGCATGCATTTACCAGGTAAATGTTTAGTTTTGGACTGGACTTTGCACTGGACTCCCACGCTGGAGACCAGGGTTCGATTCCCGTTTGGGGACTTCTAACCACGACCTTTCTGTTCCCCTGTTTCAGAAGGATGGGAGAGAATGTACGTGAACAAAAAGCCCAGGCCTTCCCAAACCCTCAGGCCCCTTGGTGGTGTAGTGGGTTAAGTATCTGACTCCCACGCTGGAGGTCAGGATTCAATTCCTGGTTGGGGATATTGAGAACAATGGCATTCTCGATTCTAGCCTGGACTCTGGGAAAACTCCCAATTCTTTCCTTTCTTTTCCTTCCCTTATGCCCTGACCCAGTTGGCTTTCTTAGTGCCTTTTCGACTGATCTTGGGACCCTAGAACAGCTATTATGATTATATTATGATTTTATACCTGTGCTGATTCGACCGGAGGTCCGCCAGCAGATTCGGCCTGAGGTCCACCAGCTTGTCCATCGGGGACCCGCTGTAGGTCGGCTAGCCTTGTATTGTCTGGGTTTATCCCTTACCTTTGTCCAGAAACAGAAGTTGAACCAATTGCAGCAAAATAGCGAACGTTACAGGAATCATCAGTGTAACCTCTTTAGCCATTGACCGCTACCATTAATGTTATGGAAGCTGCTGCTAGTTGTTGTGAGCTCATGAGCTAACTGGCTATTCCGCTCTCATTGTGCTGGATTAGCATTGGAAGCATTGGAACTGATGTGTCCAGGCGACAAGACCAATCTTAATTTATCAGACATTATTTCATGTCATTTCAATTCACAGCTATTTCAGTGGCATGACTAGCTTCCGTTATACCAGTCCTGAACAGAAACAAGCCAGCCACGCACATAAGCCAGGCTGGATGCACAAAAATCAACCTTTCTGGCAGAAAGGAATGGGGCAAGACTTCCCGCTTGGCCAAACGATCTCCAAAGAGGGAATTGCATCCGGGTCAAAGCTAAGAAATCATTGGTCCAGGGGTGAAGATTCCTTGCCTTTAGAACATGCCCACTTTGATGGTGATTGGCTCCTAGGCCTAGGCCAATAATTTATTGGTCAAGGGTCTGGAGGCTCCCAGCTTGGTGTATAGGGGGGCGGAGCCAACTCCACGGGAGAGTGAGCGTGCATTTCAGGCGTTCATTACATTATATCACAATAAAGTCATTTGTAGATGATTTTATACAGGGCGCCTTACAAATTATAATATTATAGTATTTTATTATAAATTACAGTATATACAGCAACAACAACCCACTTTCTTGATTCTTACCAGCAGTTGAGAACAACCTTGTCTCAAGTTAGAAACAAACCACTTCAGCAGATAGGAAAACAAAAACCATGCATGTAGACATTTACTGTAGCGTTCTAGTCCAAAGGAAAGCAAACGACAGAGACTGACTGAAGTACAGTTCAATACAGTACACTGTCCTGTAGGACTGATCTACAGTCCCCTCAGATTTAGAATCAATATTTATCTCATTTAAACTTTTTTTTATTTTTATTTTTTACATCAAAGTGCTTCTGTCCCGTCCATTCCTGATCCCTCCCCAACGACAAGGGTGTTAAGCCTGATTTAAACACAGGTACGCAGCGCATGCTATGCAAAATGGCCGCCCTGCATACCTGCAATCGCGTTGCGTGACAGTTGATCGAGCCACACACATCTGTTTAGTATACTTCCCCCTGACACAAGGAAGCAGGTTCTCCATTCTACATAGGCTATTTTACATATGTGCGAAGAGTACACAGTATTACTTTGTATTTGTGACGGTCAAAAACATGCAAACTGTGCCGCCTGAGTAATCTACAATTCAATAAGGATTGGGTATTTAGGATGAAAGGTGATTTGTAGATCAGGCAGGCGATCAAGGCGCTTCACTAAAACATGACGACTAGGTTGCCTGACAGATCTACCAATCACCTGTCGTCCTAAATACCCAATCCTTATGATTTGGAGATCGGTACTTAACCGGGCGTTAGTAGGCGAAGATGACGTCGTAGTTGACCTGGTGTCCATTGTCCCAGGCGTACAGCTTCCTGTCAAGGGGGTTATAATCCAGCTGGGTTGTCAGGCTGTAATTGGACGAGAATGGCAGGCGGGGCACCATTTGAGTGTTTGTGTGCGTGTCGAAGGCGTACGACACATTGGCGTTCGGCCGGTTGTAACTGTCCACCGCGTACAGCACACCGCAGATCAGGAAGCTGTTGCCATAGTAACGCCTTCTAAGCCCGGTGCGGAAGGTGGCCTCGGACCGGAGGTCGCGGGGGTTGAGGCGACTCAGCACGATCACTTCCTGGTGGAATCCCTCCAAGTCCAGGGCGGGGTAGAGAAGCCACACGCCTCCCTCGTCCACGGCTAGCTCCATCTCCGACTGGCCCTCCCACCCCCAGGGGGCGCCGCTCAACCCCCCCTCGGCCTCCAGCAGCACGGCGTCCTGCAGCGTGGTCCACGCTGCCACGTAGCGCCCCCGCAGGTTGAACTTGATGATGTCACGAGAGAAGGCGCGGTTGTAGTAAAAGGAACCGTGGTAGACGATGTGGCCGGTGCCCATCCAACTGTAGGGCAGCTTGTAGGAGTTACTCGCCTGTCCTGGAGGGACAACAACACAGGGTTACTGGCCACAACCAAGACACAACACAGGGTTACTGGCCTGGAGGGACAACCAAGACACAACACAGGGTTACTGGCCTGGAGGGACAACCAAGACACAACACAGGGTTACTGGCCTGGACGGACAACCAAGACACAACACAGGGTTACTGGCCTGGAGGGACCACCAAGACACAATACAGGGTTACTGGCCTGGCGGGACAACCAAGACACAATACAGGGTTACTGGCTTGGCATGGATGGCCAACCTCCCAAACCACTGACCTCCTACATGAGACCCAACCTCTAGACCAAAGAGGAATTCCCCAAGAACTGGGGGTGTAATTGGGCTTTTTAGTCACAGGCAGGGCTACTCATTACACAAGTATTGTTCCAAACAAGTTCTGCTACACAAAGACTTGAGCACTTATCTACTGTGGGGCCCCAGAGGAGGAGGAGCTAGACCTTGTCTGAAGTTGTCCAGGTCCCGGAACTCCAGCAGGTTGTTGCCGTAGTGATTGTTGGTGACGTAGATGACCTGTCCATTGCCCTTGGGGTCCTTCATCCAGGCGCCCTCGCTTTGCCCGTATGTGTTCATTGTCACAGGGTCCGAGATGGTGGCCAGCGTGTCCTTACACTCACCTGGTGACGCACAAACACACACACACACACACACACACACACACACATAGAGGCACATGTCAGTAAGCACACAGCACACCTGCCCATCAATATAAACCGATACACATTCATGCACTCACAGAAAAACATATGCACACATGTGTCAACGCATATGACAATATACTCATTAATCAACATTAATGCACTCACACAGACACACACACACACAAACACACATACACATACACATAGACACACACACACACACACACACAAACACACATACACATAGACACACAAACACACACACACACACACATGTCAGTAAGCACACAGCACATCTGCCCATCAATATAAACCGATACACATTCATGCACTCACAGAAACACATATGCACATATGTGTCATAAACACACACACACACAGGTTTTACCTGTGTCCTTGGGCATAGTCGGGGCAGCATCTGCTGGACTCTCAGTCCAGCTCAGACGGGTTTTGGCTTTAGTGGGCTGGCTTGGTACCACGGCAGGAGACTGGGGCAGAACAGGTGGTTGGGCTGGGTCACGTTGGCTGGGGTAGGTGGGGGTGGTAGCAGGGGTGGTAGTAGTTGTGGTAGCAGCAGTAGTAGCAGCAGCAGTAGTAGTAGTAGTAGTAGTAGTAGTAGTACGGGTAGTAGTAGTAGGAGTAGTAGTTGTGGTGGTTGGTTTTTTTGTGGTTGTGGTAGAAGTAGTGGTGGTGGTGGTTGGTTGATTGGTGGTTGTGGTTGTAGTAGTCGTTGTTTCTTTGGTGGTTGTAGTTGGTTGTGTGGTGGTTATTTTGGGTTGCTTGGTGGTGGTGGTCGGAGGGGTGGAGGAGGGTGGCGATGTTGCCCGACTAGCCTCAGAGGTGGACAGCTGGTCGGGAGTGCCCTTCCCATCGGAGGGCTCCGGTGCCGGGGGTCTGGAGACAGGAGGGTCTTTGGAGACTCCAGCCCCAGTTCCAGCCTCAGCTCTGGGCAGGGTGGGTCTGGGCAGCTGGTGGTGGATCAGCAGGTCGATGGAACCCTTCCTACTCAGAGTTTCCTCTACTGCTGCTGTAGAGAGAAGTGGGCAGGAAAGGAGAAGAAAGGAGAGGAGAGGAGAGGAGAGGAGAGGAGAGGAGAGGAGAGGAGAGGAGAGGAGAGGAGAGGAGAGGAGAGGAGAGGAGAGGAGAGGAGAGGAGAGGAGAGCAACACTCGCTCCATCATCACATGCGACAAAGCATGTGTCTTTAATATTACATTAATATTACATTAGAATATGGATTGACTATTACAATAGGCACCAATCTAGCGTGAGAGAAGACTACAGTATCTGTCATTCACTATCAGTCTAGTCTTGTGGAGGTTCCAGTCTGACCTGTCTCATCTGCTCCTCCCTCCTCCACTGGCTCCGCCTTGTAGAAGGTCACACCCCTGATCACCGAGCCATTAGGCCCCACCCCTCGCCCCTTCACTGGTTGTTCTGGTCCGTCCCTCGCCTCTGGTTGGCTCCTCTTCAGCACGGGCCGGTTTGACCCCTTGCCCCCCACGTAGCGCTCCTCGTATTTCTTCTACAACAGGAAGTACATCACAGCGTCAGCATCACAACGTCCTCTAGGGGGGTGCTGTATGTTTCCCCACACCTGTGCCTTCCCTCAGCTCACAGTGAGACAAATACGCCTATTGAGAGGGGGCAGCTGTGGCTCAGTGGTAGAGCGGGTCGTCCAATGATCGTAGGGTTGGCGGTTTGAATCCCGCCTCCTCCTGTCCATATGTCGAAGTGTCCTTCGACATATGGACAGACACTGAACCCCATGGCAAGACACTGAACCCCAAATAGCAGGAAAGCACCTTGCATGGCAGCCATTGGTGTGTGGATGGATGAATGAGAGGCCATTGTAAAGCACTTCGGATAAAAGTACTATATAAGTGCAGTCCATTTACCATTTACCATGAATTGACACATCACTATGAAATGCACTGGTTTTGTGGTGTGTGTGTGTGTGTGTGTGTGTGTGTGTGTGTGTGTGTGTGTGTGTGTGTGTGTGCGTGTGTCGTTGGATGAGTATAGGCTAGGTTTGTTGCATAGTTCAGAGAGGCAAGGAGGCGCACAGACAAAGAGAGAGAGAGGGAGAGAGGGAGGGAGAGAGAAAGAGAGAGAGGGGGAGAGAGAAACAGAGGGAGAGAGAAAGAGAGAGAGGGGGAGAGAGAAAGAGAGAGAGAGGGGGAGAGAGAGAGGGGGAGAGAGACAGACTGGTTATGTACAAGAACTCAACCCCATCTTTTACTAAAGAAAAAGACAGCTAGAGAGCTGTATACACAATACACACAACTCTGTGTACATGGCTCCTTATTTTAGTATATCTTTAATTATACTTACACTTTTTGCTTTATTTCACACTTGCTTATAGGCAATGTAAACGTAATGTTTCCCATGCCAATAAAGCCCTTCGAATTGAAATGAACTGTGAGGCCACCGTACCTCTGTGTTGGCGTAAGCTGCAGCCGCATCCTTCTTCAACGAACGTTCGATGTCTCCCATCCGTTTCCTCTTCTCCATCCTCAGCTGCGCTCTCCTCTCCTTCTCTCTCTCTTTCTCTTCACTGGACCGCGCTTTCACGCTCACTCGCTCCGTGCGGTTTTGAGAGAAGGCCTGGACACACACACACACATCTGAGTCATATTGGGTTCCATATCTACATATTCCATATCTACATATCCATATCAGTGTGTGTGTGTGTGTTTGTGTGTGTGTGTGTCATACCTTCTCTATGTTGTCTACCCGGTCCAGTAGTTTAGTGGTTACGGAGTGTAGCTTTAAAAGGTCCATCCCATAGAGAGCGCCCTCCAGCAGGTCCATGATGGCTGACAGCTGGAGCACAGAGACACACATACATCATCATCATCATCATAGTTTAGCGACACCAGTGGGTAGTGGACCTGACTGCAGAGCAGGGGGTTGTGGGTTCGAAACCTACACTGCCGAACGCTACATTGGTGTGAGAAGTGGGGATGATCTGGACAGCCATTGTAGAAATGTGTCTCCGTGAGGGACTTGGTACAGAGAAGTGTGAAGACACACTCTCCTGTTTGGTGAGGATAGTGGAGAAGATGACTAACCTAGACTCGCACACCAAATGGGATATCCCTGTTTAGATGACATTCAGGCATACAATGGCAGGGGTGTTTTTATTTCAACGTCGCTGCATACAGTAGGTAGCCTACCTTAATGTCGTCTTTTCCCGCCTCCTGAAGTTTCTTGAACCGAAAGTCCCCCTCGCACGGGTTCAAGGCGGACGGGGGCGCGATGCACGCGCACTTCTTACAGTTGGGTCCCGCCGTGACCGTCTCCACCGTGTAGAAGTCTCCAGCCCGCGCGCTGCCTTCCTCTATCCGCTGGCACGCGCTCCGGCTGAGCGGTCTGACCACGCATTTACACCGGCAGTCCGAGCCCTCCGACAGGCTCTTCACCTTGTCGTAGTCCCCGAGGAGCTGCGGGGGAGAGGAGAACATGGGTGTTGGACCGTCACACACACACACGCACGCACGCACGCACACCTATACACACGCGCGCGCGCGCATCCGCACGCACCCGTTGGATTTCTCCTAATAAATGGGAAGCTGGTGTCAAAACGCTCTCCGTCGCTCCAGTCCTCTTTCCGCACGCAATCTATAGCCATATCAAGTTAATCTCCACAAAATAAAGAGCATCTAAATTTACCTGAGTTAAAATGTTCTCTTGGTTTTCAATCTCGTCCTCCAGAGTTTCGCCGGTGCGCACCGGCTCCTTCGTGGATCCTCCGTCCGCCGGCTCTCTGACACCGGGCTGGACATCGTTGACCGGGCTCTCTGTCACGGGGGAGGCGACCAGCGCGCTAGACAGAGTGCTACACCACAACACTAACAATAACGGGAATCCAGACATCACGCTAATGACTGAACGACACCGATAACTTGATTTGTTTCAGATAAAGCTGATGAATTGGCCCCTGGATGATAAGATAACGTTAGTCGTTTAATGCACGCTTTTGGCCGTAACACCTTTTAAAATAATCTGTAACACACAAGATCAGATTGTCCTGGTTCTGATCCAGTCGGCCCTTTTGTTTCTAGTGATATTCGTTACTGTAGGCTACCCGGTGGGTCCCGGTGGCGGTTGTCGGGGGTGGATGAACCGACAGTGAAAGTCCTAACGGTTGGTCCTGGTTATGTGGGAAGGACTTGACTAATGAGACGCAGGGTGGAGTCTGGCAGAACTGCGATGAACATGAAGACTAGGACCAGTTTTTCTAGTTCAAGACGTAGCTATTTATTAGCCTACTAATAGTTGTTATTATGTCATTTAAGGCAGTAGCTCAATTCAACACAATTAAAGCTTAGTCGGTTGGCCTATATTGCCAATGTTTGGATGTTAGCCTATAGCCTAATATAGGAGAATAAGCGAACGAATACACGTCTATTTGTCTGAGTTATGAAAAGTAAATCAATGATCTTTATTAAATCCAGTAGGCCTAACTATCGGAGATAAGGACGCTGTCATGTCATAAAACATGCTCGTAAAGCTGTCGATCCAGACCGAACCCAGACTCCAACAAACTTTACCTTAGGGCGCCATCTAGCGGACCCATGCAGTCACTGCGTTGTGATGTAGCCTATAGTAACAGCACTGAGTGGTATCAGTCTGAGTGGAATTCCTCTTTATCTGAATTGTCCCCATTCATTCATTTAGGCCTATTCATTCGTTCGTTCGTTCATTCATTCATTCATTCATTCATTCATTCATTCATTCATTCATTCATTCATTCATTCATTCATTCATTCATTCATTCACTCACTCACTCACTCACTCACTCACTCACTCATATCTCAAGACAAAGTCATGGGTTATTGTTATTGGCGTATTCTCTGCGTCTGTATTTGTCAGTAATGGACCAAGGAGAAACGGATTTGAGTCTGACACTCAGCTTCAGAGACAATGCAGGTCTGATATGACTTGTTGCTTGTTCCTTGTCTCCTAAATGTCTTCAGGAGCTGTAGACTCTCGGAAAAGGAGGTTCTTGAGTTGTACCTGTAGGGGAAACCTCTGGGGGGAAAAACTGATAGAACAAAATGGGATTCTTAAATGGTTCTAGCTGGACCCTTAAGGGTTTTTGAGATGGTTTTGCAGAGGGTTCCCCTACAGGGATAACCGGAGGTCCTAAATAGTTCTAGTTAGCAGCAAAATAATTTATTCTCTGTTATTCCCAAGAGAGGAGAGAGAATTCAGATGACTAAACCAGGACTGCTGTGCTCATCTGGTCTCAAACACCATCTGTCATCTTTTCTATAGACGAGGATTTGAGCAATGTTTCTATGGAATGTGTAAACTGCTGTCGTACACACACACACACACACTCACACTCACACACACAAACACACACAGACCTAGCCTGCTGGCAGCAGTCCATCAGCAGCCAGAACAACACGCTATTGTGTTGGATCACTGCCCTCCAGGGCTGTACAGACACACACCCGTGCACACACTGACACACACACACATACACACACACACACACACACACACACACACACACACACACACACACACACACACACACACACTCACACTCACACACACACGCACACACACATACACTCACCTCTCTCTCTCAGTTGTGTAGTGGTCTCATCACTATGAAATGTATTTCAAGGCAAGGCCTGGACAATAAATAACACAATAAATCTTGGAGGAGCAGTAGCTGTTATGCGGACTCTTATTTTCAACTGGACTCACACACACGGACACACGGACACACACACACACACACACACACACACACACACACACACACACACACACACACACACACACCACTGTATGAGGGATTGCTGACAGCAGGACTCTGAGAAGAAGTTTGGGGTGGATCGTCTCAACTTGCCCCTGCAGTCAAACTGCTGTATTTATGGTGTCACAGGAATCAACCTGTATTCTGCTGCTGCTCCACCACTGTTCAGGACGTAGGAGGAGGAGGAGGAGAAGGAGGAGGAGGAAGAGGAGTAGGAGGAGGAGACTGACATGTATCCTATAGCCTCACGTGAAACGTTTCTGCCTCTGTTCCAAGCCCTCTCTATGTAGCGAAAGCACAGATGTGGTTCAGAACCACGCCATTGTGATCAGGTAGCCCCGCCCCTCCCTAACATTGGCCACAGACAATAAGGATGTTCTCCTGGTCTTCTGGTAGATGTTTGGGTTGGGGGACTGGTTGGTGAACACGAGACCCGTGTTCAGTCCTCACTGGGAACATATAAGCCTAGCCTAACATTAGGATCAGTTGGACAGATGCATGACAATACATGATCATAACGACACAGTAGTACTAAAACAAACCCTGCAAAAACAGCCTGCAGACGTCTCCCCTACTACTCACTCCCCCTTACCCCCCCCCCCCCCCCACACACACACACGTTCTTCTCCAGAGCCTCCCCATATGGAACAGCTTAGACACCCGGCCTCACATGGCAGAGCTGGCAAGAGCAGCCGACAGCCAGCCAGCCTTTCTGCCAGCAGCCCCTAGCTCCATGCCCAGAGACTGCCTGCCTGTCTCCCCTCACCCAGCCTCACATCTCCAGCACTCAGCCCCATGCTCTCCCTGGCCTGGATCTCCTCATCCCCATAACCTAGATCTCTCTGTATCACTCAGCCCCATGCTCTCCCAGGCCTGGATCTCCTCATCCCCATAACCTAGATCTCTCTGTATCACTCAGCCCCATGCTCTCCCTGGCCTGGATCTCCTCATCCCCATAACCTAGATCTCTCTGTATCACTCAGCCCCATGCTCTCCCTGGCCTGGATCTCCTCATCCCCATAACCTAGATCTCTCTGTATCACTCAGCCCCATGCTCTCCCTGGCCTGGATCTCCTCATCCCCATAACCTAGATCTCTCTGTAGGGGGACAGAGAGAGGAACAGTTGTGCAATTACACTCCCATGAGTTAAAGATGAGTTTGAGGAAAGTGTCTGTCTCTCATCTCTCTCTCAACAGAACACACGCACACACACGCACACACACACTGAGGGAAGATCAGATAGAAGTCGTTTTGTTGGGTTCGAGCCCACGCACTAGTGGATCACGCCAATCAGAGCCGGTAAGGAGACCAAACCCCTTCCTGTCCGCGTGGGCCGGCAGGTTGGAGCAGCCGTTCAAGCATCACGGATTTTCTTCCCAATAGACCTCTCCGTGTGGAGCCTCCCTTTCGAGCGGCGGGCTAGGTCGGGGGGGCGAGGTCTCCTCGTTCTTAAATGAACCATGTTCTGCCTCCAGAGCGCGAGTTCCGCGGTTCTTGTGATCCCCAGCGTTCTCTTTCTAATCGGATTATCTGACACGACATCAAGCGGCAACGTTAAGGTAAATCGCAAACTTTTCATTTCAACATTTAATTCTGATGAAACTCAGAAGAGTCTCTTGTCCAATAAAGCCAGGCGCAGTGCGCTTCAGATTAACCCTCTGCTGCAGTAGCCTAGTGTTGCCTCTCAATCAGCTCGTCAGGATATTTAAGTCTGTTACAGGCTATGCTTCTCCGAAAGGCATTCTTTTCTTCAGTGAGCAGCAACCGTTTCTCTCCGTTCCCCTTTTGCGCCTTCCTCCGCTCCCCCCTCTCTCCGTGTCACGCCGGTCTCTTTCTCAGGAGGCTTTCCGCCTGTAGATCAAAGCGCAGCTGGAGTCGGTATGTCTGCCCGGAGCCTGGCTGAGAGACTGTTGCGCTTTATTACAGCCCTGGATACGGCGTGGTCTCTAATGAGAAAGACCTGGGAGTGAGACTACAGGGACGCGGCTACTTCACTGTCCTACTGAAGGATTCTTGGGTTGTGGGGTTCTGAAAGTCGGTGAAGAGTCAGAGGGGGGCTACATTTAGGGGCAAAAAAAACGATTTCTAAATCTTGATTGTGAGCCCCTAGACTCGACTTTTCTCTCAATCCCGCGTGCGTGTTTAATTAATATATACGCCGTTAGTTATGCGTTTCAAAGCGGCTCGTGTTTGATGTATGTCCGCGACTCTCCGCCGCCCCCGTTCACATGGCCTCCACCTGACCGGCTGCGCAGGCAGCGCGGGCTGGCGCGGTACCAGACCAGACCGCTCTCGAGTAACACAGTGGCCTACATCTGTCCGTTCCCGCCACCGGCACCGGCATCTCCGCCCCTAAGTACCGTCATTTGTTGAGACAGTTCCCGGGGAGGTCTGTACTTAAAGCTTTAAAACGTGAATAGTCTATTGTGTGTTCGGGTCCGGGGGGCGTTTAGGCAGGAACAGCCTGCAGGGTCTTGTTAGGACAAGCATCAGCTGAGTCCCCTGTGAGGTGAGGGGGGAGGAGGTGAGGTGAGGGGGGAGGAGAGGAGGTGAGGTGGGGATAAGGAAGTGAGCGAGGGAGGGTGGAGGATGCAGACGAGGAGACGGGGACATGACTGACTTCCTGTGGAACTTGAACGGCTGTTGGGAACACCGACCCCGACATCCACCCCACGGCCGGAGGACAGCCTTCAGCTCTAGACTGCTGGGATACCTGTCACCCTGTCACCCTGTCACAGAAGAGGGGCCGCACAAGGGTGTCGGCTTTAAACAGGATGATGGGGCTTGAGTATGGCTGTGTGCGTGTGTGTGTGTGTGTGTGTGTGTGTGTGTGTGGACTCCGGGAGGTAGAGAAATCTGCTCTACATTTAGCAAGAAAGGGGGGGTAGAGAGAGTGAGGGACAGGGAGGGAGAAGGGGAAAGAGAGAGAGAGGGGGGGGGAGAGGAGAAGGAGGAAGAGGAGAGGGAAAAGAGAGAGAGGGAAAAAGATTGAGAGGGAAAGAGAGAAGGAACGAGAGAGAGAGAGAGAGAGAGAGAGAGAGTATTCGGCAAGAGAGAGATCTACAGCTGAAATTCAAACCAGAACTGGTATCTGGCCATGAAGCTGTTCTTTACTGAGCAGGAGAGGCAGGCCAAGACTGTAAGTACATAGCTCAGCTGTGAGGAGGGAGGGAGGGAGGGAGAGGGAGGGAGGGATTTATTTGAGAAGCTGGGAGAGATTGAGAGAGAGAAAGAGAGAAAGAGAGAGAGGAAGGAGTGGAGGGAGAACGGAGAGGGAGCAGAGGCGAGAGGGAGGGTGAGGAGAGGGAGGAGAGAGGGAGGGAGGGTGGAGAGAGGATGGATGGAGAGAAGGAGGAGTGGAGAGAAGGAGGAGAGAGGGAGGGTGGGGAGAAGGAGGAGTGGAGAGAGAGAGGATGGAGCGGGAGGAAATAGGGAGTAGAGGAGTGGGAGGATGGAGAGAAGGAGGATGGAGAGAAGGAGGAGTGGAGGGAGGGAGGAGAGGAGCAGGAGGATGGAGAGAGGGAGGAGGGAGAGAAGGAGGAGTGGAGAGAGGGAGGATGGAGGGAGGGAGTGGTGGCAGATGAAAGAGGGAGTGATACCTTTCTGCTGTCCAGAGGTCAGATATCTCAGATCTCAGAACCTCACCTGCTGTGTACGTGTGGAAGAAAAAGCGAATGTGTGTGTGTGTTTGCTTGCAAGTGTGTATGTACACAAGGGTGTGTTTGCAGCTGTGTGTGCGCACAAGAGCGTGTGTGTGTTGAACAAGCAGTGAGTCACATTGTGTGTGTCTCTGCCAGGACAGTAGTGACGGGAGAGAGGAGCTCCAGGTCCGTGGGTTCCTCCAGGGGGCTCCGGGCCCAGCCCAAGCCCAGAGACAGGCCCCGGGGGCTGGGGACGAGCTTGCCCAGTGGTGGGGCGAGTGGAGCAGCTGGTCCACCTGCTCTCGAACCTGTGGAGGAGGGGTGCGCTCCCAGGAACGACACTGCCTGCAGCAGAGGTACAAGCCATTATAACCTCTTATAACATTCTCCTAATCGTTCCCTATTACGAAACACACACTTTTTCAATGCTTGTGCACATTTGTGTCTCTCTGATGAGTCTCTGATGGGCAAATTCATAAGACATGTGATTCAACAAGCCATTCAGGTTTGACTCATTAGAATTATACCACTTCCCATCTGAAAAAAATGTAGAAAAAAAATTAACGAACCATTCAAAAACGTCCTGCTGCATTGCATTGTTTGAACTTCTGCATTTAAAGCTCAATGAGATAACTTTTTTATAGTTCAATATTCACCTTTACTTGCTATTAGTTTATGAATTGGCCTTAGCAAGACCCCCAAAACCGTTTTCATGACATGAGACTGCATGAGACCCTGTGAATTTATTATTTTAGAATTTCGGTGAACTGGCTAGTACACTGGCGGGAAATCTTGTGGTGGAAGCGGAAGTGACGGGTTTTGCGTCACAATATCAGGAAGACAAACACTTCACCACGCAAATTCATCTACATGCACATAAAAGAAAGAAGACCGGTATTTACCTGCATTGAAGCCATCCTTCCAGAAAGACCACTGAAGTAGCTACAATCTTCCAATCCAGTCTGCTCCACGCACGTTTGTTATCATATTTTTTCCCATCATTACAGCGAGTGAGTGGGGGATTGTGGGAAGTGTGGTTCTTAAAACGCAGTGACGATTTATCACAACCAGAGGGGCCGCCAAAGTGCTGAGATATCTCAAAGCTACATTTGCATTTAAAGCTACAGACACAGAACAGGACTAAAATAGAGGTCGCATGCTACAATGGTTCATCTGAGTGGTATTGTCAGCAAAAACATTCAAGGACATGTTTTGGGGACCACAGAGACCTATTAACCTGTTGAAAAGAATATAATAGAGGACCTTTAACACCTCATACAGATACTGTCTACAGCGCAGGCAAGACACGCTTAACCCTTATAACATCTTTACAACACCCTATAACCTCCTTATAACACCTTATAAAGTCTTTACAACACCTTATAACAGTCTTATAATCCACTTATAACCCCCTATTACTGCCTCTATGACTATGTTGCAAGAGAGGTAAGAGTGGCTATAAATCCACTTATAACCACTAACACTGGTGTTGTCATGAGTTTATTAACTGGTTTATTAATCATCTTTATAACTTTTTACCACCTCTCTATCACTGACCAGCTATAGCTGAAGTGAGCATCATAACTTCCTATATCCTCTCAAGAGAATCCCCAGCAGGCCCTGTGTGTGACGGTCCGTGGTGAGGTCATGCCTCCCTCCTCCGCCCCCCTGCCAGAGTGGTGTGGGTTCAGGATGACATCACCCAGGTCAGGTCTGGCCCAGATCAAAGCGGCTCACGGAGGGACCAGTCCAGAGTTCCGGAAGCTTCTCTCAGCGGGGGAATAACCAGAACTGACAGGCTGACAGGCCCTAGCACTAAGCTGGGCCGGGTCTCATTCCACATACATAGTTCCCTTCCCTTCCATATCTTACTAACGTAGACCTAGCCATATAGCTGCATGTCAGGTGTTGTATCCTTGTGCCAGATAGATATTATCTCTGCACCTTGTTCTAACCTGGTCAATCAATTCGGATAATATAACAAAAACTAGAAAGGAGAGCACAGGCCTCTGCCCATGAATGAATTTTTTTGGAGTAAGTTGAAATGGTTTAAACTCACTCATCAGTATAAATATTGCCTACGTGCACCATTGAAGAGGAAGCCTTTCAGTGGCATAACTGGTAGTAGTGTACAGTGTAGTGCTTTGGTTAGGGTTAAGATTTGAACCTGTGCCAGAGCGCAATTCCAGATTATAAATCCAGCGCCCTAACCACTGGGCCACTGGGCAGTACCGGGCAGTATGGTAAATATACCTAACATACCTAAAAATGAAGTGAAGAGAAATGGGCAGCCAACTTTTGTTTTAATTTGTGTATCCGTCCAGGGATTCAGATCCACTCCAAAATGTAATGTGTTCTAAGTTGGCCCAATGCTACATGATTTTTTGTGAATATTGGTCTGGTAGTTTTTGCATAATCCTGTTAAAGAACGAACAAACAAACAAACACAAGTGAGTGAAAACATATCGGCGACTTGCCTCGGGCTTAGGCAGAAGAAGATGATTCTTCTTATTAAGATAAGAAGCTATTTGCATCACATATATTTGTGTTTTTAATTTTTATTTAATCTCACTCCCTGAATTGACAATTGAAATGTAGCTGACCTTGATCCTGATACCTGCACTGCCTGGCCTGTAAGGAGGGAATAAGGGGTCTACAGTTTGGAATGGAACTCAGCCCTAGTCTGAGAGAAAGAGGGGGAGGAGGGAGGGAGGAGGGAAGGGGGAGCAGTCTGACCCTGGGCTGAACCCTCCCCTCACCCTGGGGGGGTGGGGGTCACTCCTCCCTCCCCCCCTCCTCCCTGCCTCCCTCCTCTCCGTCAACCAGGTCTAGAACCTTCCTCGCGGGCCGCTGATTGGCCGCTGGGTGACCTGTGACCTGCGTATGTGTGAGGTGTTTCCAGCCAATCAGCTTTGACAGCTCTAAACCTCAGATGACAGGAGAGAGGGAGACGAAGAGGGAGAAAGACAGACAGAAGCAGAGAAGAATGAGAGGAGGAGGGCGGAGAGAGAGAGAGAGAGAGAGAGCATGGCTAGGGGGAGGGAGGGGAGAGAGAGCAGAGAGAGAGGAAGAGTGAAAAAGAGACGTGTCTTCCAGTCTTGACTAATAACCTCCGGAAGACCAGCCCCCCAGGGAGGAATGTCCTGAGGAATGGCCATCAATCCCATCAGCCCCGGGGCTCGGTCAGCAGGTCACATGATAAGGGTCAGAGGAGAGAGAGAGTGTGTCTGTGCGTGTGTGTGTGCGAGTGTGTGTGCGAGTGAGTGACAGCAGTGTGTTTATACTGGGACTTTAAGAGCCGGGTCTGGGGCATTAGCAGAGATCTGCTCTCTGATAACCTGGAGCAGCTGTGGCTCATTAACACTCCTCTGGAGGAGGAGAGGAGGAGGGGAGGAGAGAGACGAGAGGGAGAGGTAGAAAGATAAAGATGAGAGAGAGAGGGAGAGCTGGAGAGAGATAGAGAAAGAAAGAGAGATGGGGAGAAAGAAAGCGAGAGAGAGGTGTATAATTTTAGAGAGAGAGAGAGAGGAGGAGTGCAGGAGAGGGGTCTGTATTCACTGTTTTTTTTAACCCTTTCCTTCCAGACTCAGCGCCACTCAGAACATTAACTCCTCCTACTGTGTGGGCTCTCCCAAGCAGTACCAGCTGTGCCCAAACCAGGTAACCCTGGCAACCAACCCCCGACATGGCTCTGGCCCTGAAACTGGCTTCACACACAACAACCACGGAGAGGCACTGGTTTTAGAACATCCATAAGATCTGACATTTTTAAAAAACAGTTGTAGAACAGTTATAGAATTTTCCACATTCCAAATTGGCAATCGAAAAGCAATTGAATTTCCTTCTATAACTACTTAAAACGGTCTTGGCTGTTGTGTGTGAAGTGGCTTCACTCAAATGATAACTTTCTGTTCACTGTGTGCTAGATGGTGTGTTGAGAATAACCATCTCACTGTTTGTGTGTGTGTGTGTATGTGTGTGTGTGTGGACCTGTGCATGCCTGTGTGTGTGTGTGTGTGTGTGTGTGTGTGTGTGTGTGTGTGTGTGCATGCCTGTGTGTGTGTGTGTGTGTGTGTATTGCAGCCCTGTCCGAGCAGCAGTGTGAGCTTCAAGCAGCAACAGTGCTCCCAGTTCAACGCCAAGGCATTTGGGAGGAGGCACTACGAGTGGGTCCCCCTCTACCCTGGTCAGTACCCCAGACTGACCAGCCGCCTGTGACTGTGGTGACCTGCCACACACCTCTCTCTCTCTCTCTCTCTCTCTCTCTCTCGTGCCTGCATACCAACCTAGTCTGCCTTCTCCCAGTTGAGACAATATCTACATATTACATATGTATTTTTTTGTCATTTAGCAGATACCTTTATCCAAAGCAACTTGTTCTCTAGCCTAGAGTAAGTGAACCGACAGACTTGTACATCCCAATCATTGTCATTAAGTTGTCTAATGTTTTCATACACCCAGTACAGTAGGCTACATGTACCAAAAGTTGAAGTAGCAGTGAGAACCCATTGGGGAGAGTTTGGAGGTGAGAGGTTCTCTAAAGAGGTGACTCTTCAGTTTCCTGTGAAAGACGGGTAGAGACTCCGCCTTCGTGACAGTGGAGGGGAGCTCATTCCACCATTGCAGTGCCACATCAGAGCTCCAGACCTCCCTCTGCAACCCCTATCTCTAGAACCCTCACCCTCCAACCCCTATCTCTAGAACCCTCACCCTCCAACCCCTATCTCTAGAACCCTCACCCTCCAACCCCTATCTCTAGAACCCTCACCCTCCAACCCCTATCTCTAGAACCCTAACCCTCCAACCCCTATCTCTAGAACCCTCTCCCCTCCAACCCTCAGCTCCAGACCCCTCTCCCCAACCCTCAGCTCCAGACCCCTCTCCCCAACCCTCAGCTCCAGACCCCTCTCCCCAACCCTCAGGTCCAGACCCCTTCTAGTCCCCCAGCTCTAGATGCAGCTGCAACCCCCTAGTTTCAGACTCCTCTCTCCAGACCCCTCTCTCCAAACCCCTCTCTCCAGACCCCTCTCTCCAGACCCCTCTCTCCATACCCCTCTCTCCAGACCCCTCTCTCCAGACCCCTCTCTCCAAACCCCTCTCTCCAGACCCCTCTCTCCAAACCCCTCTCTCCAGACCCCTAGCTCCAGACCCCTCTCTCCATACCCCTCTCTCCAGACCCCTCTCTCCAAACCCCTCTCTCCAGACCCCTCTCTCCAAACCCCTCTCTCCAGACCCCTCTCTCCAAACCCCTCTCTCCAGACCCCTCTCTCCAGACCCCTCTCTCCAAACCCCTCTCTCCAGACCCCTCTCTCCAGACCCCTCTCTCCAGACCCCTCTCTCCAAACCCCTCTCTCCAGACCCCTCTCTCCAAACCCCTCTCTCCAGACCCCTCTCTCCAGACCCCTCTCTCCAAACCCCTCTCTCCAGACCCCTCTCTCCAAACCCCTTTCTCCAGACCCCTCTCTCCAGACCCCTCTCTCCAAACCCCTCTCTCCAGACCCCTCTCTCCAGACCCCTCTCTCCAGACCCCTCTCTCCAAACCCCTCTCTCCAGACCCCTCTCTCCAAACCCCTCTCTCCAGACCCCTCTCTCCAGACCCCTCTCTCCAGACCCCTCTCTCCAAACCCCTCTCTCCAGACCCCTCTCTCCAGACCCCTCTCTCCAGACCCCTCTCTCCAGACCCCTCTCTCCAAATCCCTCTCTCCAGACCCCTCTCTCCAGACCCCTCTCTCCAAACCCCTCTCTCCAGACCCCTCTCTCCAGACCCCTCTCTCCAGACCCCTCTCTCCAGACCCCTCTCTCCAAACCCCTCTCTCCAGACCCCTCTCTCCAGACCCCTCTCTCCAAACCCCTCTCTCCAGACCCCTCTCTCCAGACCCCTCTCTCCAAATCCCTCTCTCCAGACCCCTCTCTCCAGACCCCTCTCTCCAGACCCCTCTCTCCAAACCCCTCTCTCCAGACCCCTCTCTCCAAACCCCTCTCTCCAGACCCCTCTCTCCAGACCCCTCTCTCCAGACCCCTCTCTCCAAACCCCTCTCTCCAGACCCCTCTCTCCAGACCCCTCTCTCCAGACCCCTCTCTCCAAACCCCTCTCTCCAGACCCCTCTCTCCAGACCCCTCTCTCCAAACCCCTCTCTCCAGACCCCTCTCTCCAGACCCCTCTCTCCAGACCCCTCTCTCCAGTCCCCTCTCCCCAGACCCCTCTCTCCAGACCCCAGCTCCAGACCCCTCTCTCCAAACCCCTCTCTCCAGACCCCTCTCTCCAAACCCCTCTCTCCAGACCCCTCTCTCCAGACCCCTCTCTCCAAACCCCTCTCTCCAGACCCCTCTCTCCAGACCCCTCTCTCCATATGGCACGTCTCCTGGATTCTCTGGACAGATGACTCATGTTCTGACTGATATATGATATTAAACTGTAAACATCATCATTCCCCCTCTGGTCACATCTGTCTCAGTGTTCCATAGTTACCATAGTTACCTCTGCATCCCAGACAGTGACTTCATAGGTTGGACAGGTGCCTCCAGATCTCGGGGAGATTATCTGTGTTTGCGGCCTGACTAATCTACAAATCATAAGCATTGGATATTTATGATGACAGGTGATTGGCACGCATTTCAAGTATCTGCAGGTTTTTGACTGCTGCGAACACAGAGAGTGTGAGGCGGCATGTAGTTGGGGCTGCATGCATTTCACTTTTAAAACCTGGTAGATTGCTGCGCAGGTTTGGGGAACGAGTTTGCAAATCGCACAAGTTTAAACACTTCATTCAAAATCATTGGGCTTATTAGACCGTAAAAACATAATACACAAACTGAAAATGTTGTAATGTTAATGTAGTCTAACTAAAACTTTAGCTTACCTGTGGCCAAGTGCAGTAATCAGACGTTTACTTACGGACGTGGTAGTTTATGGTTTGCCTCTGGATGAGTGGGCTGACTAGTTCCTTCAACTCGTTGAGCTAATCAAGAAAGAGCCGAGCAATTTTTTTTTACATCAGATATTTCATTTATCTCTAGCTCTTGACACAAGTTCGGGAAAGTTTCTTGACTGTCGCTGTAGGATCCATGCATGTTTTCACACATTTCATGCGGTTTCTCCTTCTCCTTCACCTTCATCTGTTCTACAACACAAGGAGCCGGGGCTGATAACGACAGCTCTTATCTCTATTTATCAGACCTCTTCAATTTACACAATTTAATAGACATTCTCAGAGATTACCATCTATGCTGACTGAGCGAGAGTGCTGTATTTGTAGTTAAACAAACGCTATGTTGTTTAACTACAAACACAACGGTCTTCCTCTTGATGATACAGACTACAACCACCTGGTGTGGAGTTATTTCATCTCATGCAAGTGCAGAAACGTACTCGCTCGTCAGCTGATGGCTGTTGTCCGCTTGTTGTGTTCAAGTGAAACTTGTCGGCCCCGAAACAGGCGACGCGAGGCGACACAGCAGTTGTCCTCGTCGGCGCTAGTTCTTTGATGTCGGGTCGGTGTGTCTGGGCCTTAACCCGGGAGGTAGGTCGTCCCGCTGGGGATCTGAACTTCCCCGGTTCGATCCCAGCTCCCGGCAGTGTGCCGGAGTGTCCATGAGCAAGACACAGAACCCCAGAATCGCTCACGTGCGGCTCGGTGGCGTAGTACTCACAGCAAAGGGCCTTTCTGTGCGGAGTTTCTATGTTCTCCCTGTATTCACAAGGGTTTCCTCCCAAAGAACCCAGTATGAAAAACATGCAGAAGAACAGATACTCTTCCGTCCAGTCCCTGACCAGGACCTGGACTGAGCACTTGGACATGGTCCCCGGGCGCCACTGATGAGGCTGCCCACTGCTCCTGGACAGGACAGATTCCATCGGCGATCCCTGAAGTTGCGTGTGTGTGTGTGTGTGTGTGTGTGTGTGTGTGTGCTGTGACGCCGCTCACCTGTCTATACTGTGTGTGTCACCGTGTGGTTGACCCTTTTGTGATGTCACTTCCTGTATGTGTGATTCTGTGCCGTCACATCCTGTCCAGATGACTACATCAGCATCTCCAACAAACCATGTGACCTCCAGTGCACGACCACCTCTGGCGAGCGACAGCTCCTAGTCCCCGCCCACGACGGAACCTACTGCCGGGACGGGATCTACCAGGGGGTCTGCATAGAAGGCCACTGCCAGGTACAGTACACACACACACGCACACACACACACACGACCACACACACACACCACACCACACACTGACTACCCTGTCTTCCCCAGGTGGTGGGGTGTGATGGCCAGCTGTACTCCAGTAAGACAGTAGACAAGTGTGGAGTGTGTGGCGGCAATGGAGCGTCCTGCCACCGAGTGTCTGGGTCCTACCGCAGAGGAATCGCACAGTTAGGTACATCTATCTAGGTATCTATATCTAGGTATATCTATCTAGGTGTCTATATCTAGGTATATCTACAGTATCTAGGTATATGCTTATATTTAGGTATATCTATCTAGGTATATGTCTATATCTAGGTATATCTACAGTATCTACGTAGGTATATGCCTATATTTAGGTATATCAATCTAGGTATATGTCTATATCTAGGTATATCTATCTGTGTGTGTGTGTGTGTGTGTGTGTGTGTGCGTACGTGTGTTTCAACCAGGCTATGTGTTCATCACCAACATACCTGCTGGAGCCACAGACATCCAGATCATCGAGAGACGCAAGACAGAGAACATACTGGGTAAGAACTGTGCACAACCCTCATCCAGTCAGGACAAGTGTTTTCTGCTCGTTATCTCTAAGCCCCTCCCCCCTGGTCTACAACTTCCTCCCTCTAGCCCTATCCGACGAGGCGGGGCACTTCTTCTTCAATGGTAACAGCGTGATTGACAACCCCAGGAACTTCCGCGTGGCTGGGACAGTTTTCAAGTACCGGAGGCCCTCCAACCTGTTCTCAGAGGGACTGGAGTACATCATCGCCCAAGGGCCCACTGACCTGGGCATCAACGTTATGGTAGGTACTAGTTAGTACAATACTGACCTGGGCATCAACGTTATGGTAGGTACTAGTTAGTACAATACTGACCTGGGCATCAACGTTATGGTAGGTACTAGTTAGTACTGACCTGGGAATAAACGTTATGGTAGGTACTAGTTAGTACTGACCTGGGAATAAACGTTATGGTACTGTACTGTAGGTACTAGTTAGTACAATACTGACCTGGGCATGGTACTGAAAATCTATCTTCCTTCAACTTCTGCAGACGTTCTTGGAACATAGTCATCACATAATGACTTTCTTGGCCTGTATATCTTGTGAAAATGATGATCTTAAACCTTTCTCAGTGCCAGAACCTGAACTCGAACCTAAACCATGTCTAAACCATGTCTAGACCATGTCTAGACCATGTCTAAACCATGTCTAAACCCTGTTTAAACCATGTCTAAACCATGTCTAAACCATGTCTGAACCATGTCTAAACCTCTGAATTGTATTGTCTCTCCCTTGTTTCAGTACTACAACCTGAATGGGAAGATGCCTCACATCACGTATGAGTACACTGTCCCTCGCCACCCTGAGGCACACACGGCCACACCCTTCCGCCAGTCCTATTTAGGCCCCGCCCCCGCTGACCCCGCCCCTGACGATGCCATGCAGAGGACGTTGGAGCCACGCCCCGCTCAGAGCCATGCCTCGTCTGACATGCCCACCAATGCCACCGCTGCCCATCTCTCCTCCCACCAAAACGAAATAGACGCCAGAGAGGATCCTGGGAAACCGTTGAACCACAGTTCCGTCCTGGGTCCCGGGGGCCAATCAGACGCTCAGCTGGAGAGAGGAGGGGTGGAGCCAGAGGAGGGGGGGCTAGATGCGGATGGGGAGAAGCTGGATGCAGAAGGGGAGGTGCTGGATGAGGAAGGGCCAGATACTGAGGGAGAAGGCCTGGAGCCTCCGGCAGTCATGTTGGTGTACAGGCCTGCCAGTGACATCATCACCCACAACAACGTGGAAGACCAGCGACACCCCGCCCCTGCTGGCTACCGTAAGTCTCAGAAGTTTGTCTCCTCTTTGGATAAAACCGTCTGCTAAATGACTGTAATGTAAATGTAATCTATTTAGAACAAAACACAAATTTCATTGGATTTCCACAAATAGTTTTTATTGGAAACACAGATCCCATCTACTGTCTCTATTTCACCAGGAACAGATTCCAACTTGATTGACCGTGACACAGCCAATGCCAATGGCACCCGTCAAGCCAAGCCCCTCCCCCACCACCGTGCGCTCTTCCTCGACCTCCTCCTCCCGCCTGGGCCCCCAGGCCACGCCCCCAGACCGGCACCCTGCCCCGATAACTCCGCCCCCTGCCCGGTTGCGCAGCTCAACTCTTCCTCCCCCGGTCTGGACAACAGTCTGGCTGTGGAGGTCTTCCCTGGGAGCTTCAGCCTGCAGCTCGCCGGCCCCCCAGAGGAGGACAGCGCCCCCTACACTCTACTGTATGAACAGCAGCCCAACGACACCGACACACACTTGGCCAACCAGCTTCACCTCCACGAGGTCCTGCCAGTCCAGGCCCCCAGCACCGAGAGGTTAGCCCGAGGGATAGGATAGGGGGGATGGAGGGAGGAGGACATTTGTTGGTTTGGGGTTGGGGAAGGCTAGAGTCAGGTTGAATTACGTCATTCCCATCTGCCCTTGAAGTAGAGCACTGCAACTATGCGTACCTGGTACGTACAGTACTAACGTTGAAACATTAAAAATGAAGCTAATCTTTCAGCTCTCTCTCCCTGCTTGTGTCCCTGTCTGTGGTCCAGTAGTAATGAGTTTGAGGTGGGCTCTCTGGAGCCGGACATCAGCCTGGCAGACATGTACAGATGGAAGGTCTCAGCCTACGCGCCCTGCAGCTCCACGTGCACCACAGGTAGACGCACACACACACGCGCGCGCACGCACACACGAACACACACACACAAATGCACACACACACACACACACACACACACACACAAACACACCTAAACACACACACCCTAATCATAACCATAATTGTAACCCAAGCCCTAAACCATAAGCTTTGACCTTAAAATTAACCCTAACTTGTGAGGACCATCCCCACAAGTGACCATTGTTCTTGCTTTACTATACATAGTATAGTATAGTATAGTATAGTATAGTATAGTATAGTATAGTATAGTATAGTATAGTATAGTATAGCACAAACACACACACAAATGGTGATACTGTAATTGTGTGTGTTCCCCTCAGGTATCAGTACCTCCTATGCCCTGTGTGTGCGCTATGATGGCACAGAGGTGGATGAGAGCTACTGTGACGCTGTGACCAGACCTGAACCCACCCACGAGTTCTGCACCGGCAAGGAGTGTCTGCC
>NC_140245.1:4432785-4437785 GCF_949987555.1 Borostomias antarcticus
CTTCTGACATCAACACCACCAGACCAGACCCAGAGGAGATAAAGAAGAGACCCAGACCAAATATAATCAAACCGGACCCAGACCAGACCCAGACCAGATCAGAGCACACCTGAAAGCTGCTTCAGAATACGAACATGGTGAGTTCTTCTCTTTAAATGAAATCATCAAACAGGTTATTTATTTACCTATCGGTGGGGTCCGGGAGGCTAGTGACATCACTATGTTAGGTGTGAGTATTTCTTTGCCATGTTATCCGTCACAGCCGGGCGAGTCACGTCACATGATATCTTTATTAATTCTCCAGGGTCGTCCGAGCTCCCTGGTCGTAGTCATGGTGATGTTTGGATTCTGGCTGGAGGGTGCTACGTGTTACCCCAATGGTGCCGTGGACATGTCCTGTAGCAATCAGACCCCAAATCACCCCCCCTTCACCTCCCCTCAGGACGACCCGGCTCCGTATCGCCTCTTAGCTTCCAACGCCACCTACAGGCCTGGAGAAGCAATCACAGGTCAGAACCATAGCCTGTTGTTTATACATTATATTTATATTACATATATTTATAAGTACAAAACAATAATAAAACAAAAGGGTGCTATATTATATAGATCCACTTGTAACAACAGACAAAGCCATATAGAACCCTTTAGGTCAGAGACACTGGGGAGAATTAACGGGCCAACCTTGAAAGGAGGAGCTTTGATTCCTAGGTAAGGATATTTTAGGGAAATCTATTTTTATAGCTTAAGCCTATGTGTTCATTTGTTTTTCGTATGTTTTGTCTTTGTACAGTAGTGCTTTTATGTTACCATCGAGGACCACTTTGGAAATAAGTGTTTTAATTAATGCTTTAAGTGCTATCCTCTGGGATTTAATTTGTTTGTGTTATGACTGAAATGAATATTTTGATCTGTGATACCATGTGGAATTCGAAATAAAAAAAACAAAAAAAAACACTACTGTTACAAACCACTTTATGGAGCTGAAATTGTGTGCCCTTGTTAGATACTGTTTTGTAATTTGGAATTGAGTATTTGAGTTTAATCTGTAGCATAATCTTGGAGCCGGCAGCAACATTTCACTGTGACTGTACACTGTACAAGACAAGTGAGGAATAAAATAATCTTGATCCTTGAATCTGCTGAGGTTTGAGTAGAATAGCTAGTTTACAGGAGAAAACTGACAGGGTCAGAACCCCCCTCCCCCTCCTGGGTTGTGTGAACAGGTCAAAGGTGAGAGGGTACGATTTAGCGTGACTACAGTTAAAGACAGCCCATGTCAACCCACTCATCTGTTCTACTTGCTCCTTCGTCCCTCACCCATTCATCTCTAACCCCCCCCCCCCCCCCTCCCACAGTCACTCTGGAGGGGGTCAACTCCTCTGCGTTCTTCCAGGGTTTCCTGTTACAGGCTCGGCAGGTGGGGGTGTCGGGGGGGGCAGTAGGATGTTTCAAAAACATCAACACCAGCTTGACCACGGCCCTGCACTGCAACAACATCCAGGTATTTCTGTACGTGTATGTGTGTGTGTGAAATGTTTAATGTAAACTGAGTACATTCAGATTTCAGTTTGCTGCAAACTGTTGTACTTCTCCACTTATCCCCCCCTACCCCTCTCTCCTGGTCCTTGTTTTGGTTCTGGTCATGTCGTTGTTGGTCAGAACTCATCTGTGAGTCATGTCTCAGATGAGCACAAGACCCATCTCAGAGTCACCTGGGAGGCTCCTGCAGACTCCAACCTGGGGGATGTACACTTCAGGTGATATACTGGTCCATTACTGGAAAACATACACTTCAGGTGATATACTGGTCCATTACTGGAAAACATACACTTCAGGTGATATACTGGTCCATTACTGGAAAACATACACTTCAGGTGATATACTGGTCCGTTACTGGAAAACATACACTTCAGGTGATATACTGGTCCATTACTGGAAAACACACTTCAGGTGATATACTCGTTCACTGAGCTACAAGACACAGTATCTCATTGTTAAAACCCTTCTGGACTACGGCCATGTCTTGTGTTGTTGTCAGCAGTTGAGGGAGAGGAAGAAAAAGTGAGAGAGTTTAGTCTAATCATTGTGTGGTCTTTGCAGTGCTACGTTTGTGCAGAACTACAGTGCGTTTTGGAGGGTGAACAGCAGTACGGTAGCCAGAGTGGACAAGCAAGTTCACACACAACTTTCCCCTGCTCCTGTGAGTACTGTCGGCCCGCTGCTGGACATACGCCATGATGCAGTATATGAGTTTATTCAATGTATTTATTGTTGATATGATATCGATTGGAATCATATGATATCACTGGAGAGTAGGTTCAAAGAGAAAGTGCTACCTGAACCAGGCTGTTCTGATATGAACCCTTAGGTTCATACTGTATGAAGAAGGATGAATGTGACTGTAATTGGGCAGCTGACTGATGCTTTTGTTGTTGTTGTTGTTGATGATGTTGTTTGTTTATTCCTTACAGACTCTGTCTGCCTGCCTGCTGACTGTATTGGGGATCACAGTGGTCTCTCTCTCAGTCTACAACTGACAATCCAAACAGCTAACTGATTCTCCAGAATCCAAACATATAACTGTCTCTCCAGAATCCAGATTCATAACTGACTCTCCGGAATCCAAACACATAACTGACTCTCCAGAATCCAGATTCATAACTGACTCTCCAGAATCCAAACACATAACTGACTCTCCAGAATCCAGACACATAACTCTCCAGAATCCAAACACATAACTGACTCTCCAGAATCCAGATTCATAAATGACTCTCCAGAATCCAAACACATAACTGACTCTCCAGAATCCAAACACATAACTGACTCTCCAGAATCCAAACACATAACTGACTCTCCAGAATCCAGACACATAACTGACTCCTCATAGCAGCAGAACACTTTTAGTTGTTTGCCTCCTCTGGTTTCTAGAGCAACTAGAAAGGGTACTCAGAGAGCACTGGCCTCTGCACATTAATGCATTTTCTTGTTGTAACTCAGTTGAAATGGTTAAAATTACATCTCTGTTTATATGTAATAGCTGACCACAGTATCCAGGCAAAAAAAAAAAAATCTTTCCTTATAGTGACTGAGAATCAGATATTATTTTGTATTACATTCATAGAAAGATGTTTGCTTAAACAGCAAATAAATAATTTGATATCTTTTTATCTAAAGCTCATTTGACTCCTCATTGTAATGAAGAGAAAACAAATCTTGGTCTTGGGGGGGGAGAAAAGAGAGGGAGAGAGAAAAAAAGGAAAAGGGGATTTTTATGGCCTTATCCTCCATCACCAAAGTTTGTAAATGTTAATGTATTTCATACTTCTATTTCTATATACATTTATGTGGCAGGTAGAGCGCCTGTTTGCTTCAACACTAAAATTAAAAAGAACACACAGTTAGTGAAACTGACACTCAAGGAGCAAAACCTCAGCCCAGATCTGTTAAGCTACAGTAGAAGCACATTCTTAGCCTCACGCCTTTTGCAAAACACTACACAGTGTTTTACAAAACACTAAACACACTTCTCTACATTAGACAGAATGAACTAACGGAGTGCAAGACAACAGGGAACGGACTGATAAAAGATGGACTCTTTTGTGAGGTGTGTGTTGTGAGGCTCTGTGTAGATCCACCCAGATTATTTGTAAAAACAGTCCACACTTTTGTCTCAATCCTCAAAATAAATGAGACGGATACTTTGTCATGCTGTACACTCTTTAATGGCATCACCATGACAGCGGCATGTAAACACACGTAACATCTAGGAAGTAGGAAGTAACACTGACCAATCAGACATCAAGGGGATCTGAGCCTAAAGGCTGATTGGGTGAATAAGGCTGGGTTCTCTACAGTGACAGCTTCAGTGGTTCTCCTAAGGAACATATAAAGAAGGAAACGCCAAAGACCTCACACAGGTGTTTCAAGACAACACATGGTAGTAGCCTACACTTCAATGGAACTCTTGAGGTGAGTTCAGTCAGTCCTGACAAAACGTTGCAAAACATTTATTGAAAGGGAAATGACGGAGCGTTGAATACCGGGCGTGTTATGCAAGCGTTGTACCTATGGCAACTGAGAAGATACGGCGGGGTTTATATATCACTCGGCTGATTGGGTAACACTGACACACCCACCAAACAAGAGAAACCCTACCTCAAAGCCCGTTGCACACCGTTTCACACCATTTTGAGGAAACATGTCGTTCAACACGGAAACCGTAGCAAAACGGTGTACAACGTTTTCAGACTGAACTCACCCCAGGCTCGACTTTGGCTACCAGTGCAATGTAGATCCTTGTAGAATGTGAAATCTGTGTCACTTCCTGCTTTATACGGTCTATGTCTCTAAGGAACAGCTCTGCACAGGTGGGGTCATGCTCGGTACTACGAGGAGTTACACTAACGATGTCAGCTGGTTCCAAACAGACAAGACATCCAATCACCAACTTCAAATACTGCATCCGATTCTAAACGGACTCCAACTGGTTCTGCTAAACTGTGTCTGCTTCCTAGTGGACACAGCTTTTAAGCGTCGATTTAGATGTACAGTGTCGGCCTACCATGGATCCAGTGGAACGATGTCCCTTGCGTCGGTTAATTTATCAAGCATGTAGGGATACAGAACTTCGCTAACATATCAGTCCTGTCTTGCTGGTGCAGAGCAACTCTCCACCCATCCCTAAAAAAAACAACCTCAAGTCTGAAATATGAGTGATAGCACACAGTATCTCACGCTGTATCTTAACAATGCTTACACATGAACTGGTTATCTCTTGTGTGAAATCATTAAAATGTTGGCTCCAGCAAAATAGGCCTGATCAGGCTTCAACAGAATAGGTTCACTAGGACAGTCACAGTTGCTGGTCTAGACTGGGACTGGGACTAGACCTTTCATAGCCCTGTAGGGTAGAGGTGTTTAAGTGCATAGTTTGGTACTGGGACACCTAGAACAAGACAACTAAAGCCTTATTTCCACTGTCGTGCCGAACCGTTCTGAGC
>NC_140245.1:4447785-4482785 GCF_949987555.1 Borostomias antarcticus
GTGTGGCTGATTGTCTCTGTGACAACATCAAACTCGGGGCTGTTACATTGTTTACATTGTGCGAATGATGGCCGCTGTACCAGTGGCTGGAGATTATAGAAGAGGAGGAAGAGATTTTACATTTGATTTTCTTGAGCGAGTGAGAAAGAGAAGGTAGTCGGTTCGTCCACTCAACAGAACAAGAGAAATTCAAGGGGAGTAGGTCTACCTGCTTGTTCAACAGATGCGAGAGTTGGACGAGGAAATGCACTTTCGTTATTTTAGGATGTCCGCTAACCAAGGAAGCCAAAGAAAATCCATGGCAACGAACATGCCTTCTATCTAGCTATCCAATCACAGCTGTGCGACGAAAGTGACGGCGTCTGCGATATTAGAACGTTCGGTAGGTGCAAGACACCCCTGTCCGACACAAAACAGTGTCGATAGTGATGTCATTTCTGTCTGTCGACACTTTCAAAAGTGTCGTACGACGAAGTATACATTGGGCTTTAGGCTCCCCGCAACAACACACAGAAACACACTCCTGCATGTGTGTCCACTAAAAAGTGAGCCGATCAGAGCGCATACTTTCTGTGTCGTTTTGGTCCACAGCCCCTCCCAGGCGTACCTGCATGAAGCCCCTGGCGGCCAGCTCCTGGTGCAGCCGGTTGAGGGCCAGCTTCCCAGCGGTGATGCCCGTCTGCAGGTTGACCTCCCCCGGGCAGGAGGGCAGGGCGTCCGGGTTCCACTTAGGATAGAACCTCTCCTCCTTCACCACTGAGATCTACACGCACACACACACACACACACGCACACGAGCAAAAAGGAAATGGTTACTCTTGAGTGAGAGAGAGAGACAGAGAGAGAAATACTGTGTATGTGTGTGTACAGATATGTTACAAATAGGTTTAATTGTCATATGTACATATGGGTATGTGTGTGTGTGTGTGTTTGATTTGATTTGTGTGTACCTGGTGTGTGTGTGTGTGTGTGTGTGTGTGTGTGTGTGTGTGTACCTGGTGTGTGTGTGTGTGTGTGTGTGTGTGTACCTGGTGTGTGTGTGTGTGTGTGTGTGTGTGTACCTGGTGTGGGACCAGCTCGTCGTAGCCCCTGGTGGAGCCGGTAGCGCAGCAGGCCATAGAGACGATGGCAGAGCTGGGCAGCGAGTCGAACACAGAGCGCACCTGGACACAGATCAGCAGGTCAGCACACAGACAAGCTCACAGCAGAGCAGAGTAAACCCAGGAGAGCACAGTAGAACACAGTAGAAGCAGAGGAGAGGACAGCAGAGCAGAGTACAGTAGAGTACAGTAGAATCCAGTACTAAAATAGTGGCGCACCTGGATGGGGCACTCGTTGTCATGGGTTACGTCGAGGAACATGGCGTGTGCGATGGAAGGGACCAGGGGGCGGAGACTGGGCTGGACGAAGCCTCCTACTGGCTCACCTCCGTAGCGGTAGACCAATCGGCCTTCCTCGTGGCTGTCCCCCGCACTCATCGCCTCTGATTGGTGCAGGGAGGGAGATGGAGGGATGGAGGGAGGGAGATGGAGAGAGGGAGACGGAGGTGTAGAGTGTGGGAGATGGAGGGAAGGAGGAAGGGAGATGGAGGGATGGAGGGGGGGAGATGGAGAGAGGGAGAGGGAGGGAGAGAGGGGTAGAGTGTGGGAGGGATGGAGGGAGGGAGATGGAGGGGTGGTGTGAGAGAAATGGAGTGATGGAGGGAGATGGAGGGATGGAGATGGAAGGTTAGAGGGAGGGTGATGGAGGGAGGGTGATGGAGGGAGGGAGATGGAGGGGTGGAGGGAGGGTGATGGAGAGATGGATGAAGGGAGGGAGATGGAGGGATGGAGATGGAAGGGTAGAGGGATGGAGGGAGGGAGATGGAGGGAGGGAGATGGAGAGATGGAGATGGAGGGATGGAGATGGAAGGGTAGAGGGATGGAGGGAGGGAGATGGAGATATGGAGATGGAGGGATGGAGATGGAAGGGTAGAGGGATGGAGGGAGGGAGGGAGGGAGATGGAGGGAGGGAGATGGAGAGATAGAGATGGAGGGATGGAGATGGAAGGGTAGAGGGATGGAGGGAGGGAGATGGAGGGAGGGAGATGGAGAGATAGAGATGGAGGGATGGAGATGGAAGGGTAGAGGGATGGAGGGAGGGAGATGGAGAGATGGAGATGGAGGGATGGAGATGGAAGGGTAGAGGGATGGAGGGAGGGAGATGGAGATATGGAGATGGAGGGATGGAGATGGAAGGGTAGAGGGATGGAGGGAGGGAGGGAGATGGAGGGAGGGAGATGGAGAGATAGAGATGGAGGGATGGAGATGGAAGGGTAGAGGGATGGAGGGAGGGAGATGGAGGGAGGGAGATGGAGAGATAGAGATGGAGGGATGGAGATGGAAGGGTAGAGGGATGGAGGGAGGGAGATGGAGGGATGGAGATGGAAGGGTAGAGGGATGGAGGGAGGGAGATGGAGGGAGAGATGGTGGAAGAGAGGGACAGGAGAGACAGGAGGAATAGAGGTACGGAAGTTACTCACTGTCATAAACCAGTTTGGTGTCGTTACTGGTGGTGATTATCACTCTGCCCCATTTCAAACAGGGCTACATGCTACACAGCTGGTACTCAACCAAGGTTAGCTGTGTGGCGTGTAGTGTGTCTGTGTGTGTGTATGTGAGTGTGTGTGTGTGTGGGGGGGGGTTTACCTCGTATGAGCGAGGTGATGCTTAGCTTAGTGACGAAGACGTTGTCGAGCTCCTCGCTCCCGGTGAAGAGCTCGGCGACCACGTACAGATTGGGCCTCAGCGCCCGCGCCGCGTCCAGCATGAACTAGCCAATCACATGCCAGCGCGCCATCGCCACAGTCAGCCACAGGCCAGCACACCACGCCAGGCAAACACAGAGAGGTGGGGCGGGGGTAGGGGAGGACGAGGAAGAGGAGGATGAGGAGGAGGACGGACAGAGGAGTCAAAGCCGAGTGTCAAAGGTCACAGAAACGGGCGAACAGAGAGACAGACATGAGGGATGGAGGGATGGAGGGGTGAGTGAGAGAGAGAGAGAGACACACACAAAACCGGACAAAAACAGAGAGCAGGTTTAGTGTCATGCTGAGCGGAGTCGGGGTTTCCCCAGCAGGGCAGCAGGGGCAGTACCTCGGATCAGGCTGGTGATGCCCAGGCGGTTGACAAACACGTTGTCTAGGAGCTCACTTCCTGTGAACAGCTCCGCTATCACATACAGGTTGGGTCTGACCGCTCTGGCGGCGGCTAGCATGGCCTGGACAGGACAGGGACACGGTCAGGAGATTGCTAACTCTGCTAGCGGCTAGCATGGCCTGGACAGGACAGGGACACGGTCAGGAGATCACTAACTCTGCTAGCGGTTACATGGCCTGGACAGGACAGGGACATGGTCAGGAGATCGCTAACTCTGCTAGCGGCTAGCATGGCCTGGACAGGACAGGGACACGGTCAGGAGATCACTAACTCTGCTAGCGGCTAGCATGGCCTGGACAGGACAGGGACACGGTCAGGAGATCACTAACTCTGCTAGCGGGTAGCATGGTCTGTAGAGAACAGGAAGATGGTCCACGGTGACTAGATTAACTCTGGCATCGGCTAGCATGGTCTGGTTTGGAAACCTTTCTGACAGATCTACTGTTTAAGCTACTAGTAGGCTTGTGAGGCCTACTGCACTAGTAAAGCCTGCTAAGAAACAAACTCTTGTCTGAGAGAGAGAGAGAGAGACAGAGAGGTAACAGAGAGAGAGAAAGAGAGAGAGAGAGAGGTAACTGAGAGAGAGAAAGAGAGAGAGAGGTAACAGAGAGAGAGAGATACAGAGAGGTAACAGAGAGAGAGATACAGAGAGGTAACAGAGAGAGAGATACAGAGAGGTAACAGAGAGATAGATACAGAGAGGTAACTGAGAGAGATAGAGAGAGAGAGGTAACTGAGAGAGAGATAGAGAGAGAGAGAGAGACAGAGAGAGAGAGAGAGAGAGAGAGAGAGGTAACTGGGGTAACTGCTAGTCGCCACTTGTCCACTGTCCATGTCTATAACGACAAAACTTGAGTTTCAGTAGAACACACCAATTAAGACAGATTCTACTGCGCTGACTCAATGGCGTTCTACTCCAATACTGTATGTGAGTAGAGTACCTCGGCCACGTGGAGCGGCGTGGAGTGGCAGTTGTCCAGTCGGACGCCGGCGAAGGTCTTGGCGGTGATCTCCGTGTACTTCTGCATGTGGGCCCACAGGTAGGGGCAGTCCTCCGGGCGGTTTCCGTAGCGAAGCTTGACGCTGTCGCTCCAGCAAATCAGCTCCCTCCTCACGTACACGTTGGAGCCTGGAGGACGAAGACGCGCACGGACACAGATTCATATTTATTTGTCACAGTACACAAGTGTCACAGTACACAAGTACATAAGTGTCACAGTACACAAGTGCCACAGTACACAAGTACAGTGTACAATATATGTGAAATGTTGCTACTGGCCCTGTAATGTGCTCTAAAAAGATTACAAATAATTACAATACACAATTGACAAATTACATAAGATAAATCTATACAACCGGTACCAGCATGGAGGGATTATGTACAGTACATGATATACTGTAAATATGGATATAAATAAACCCGAGGGGGATATACTGTCTGTACAGTTAAGGCATGGGTGTGTTATGTACATGCTATCGCTATAAATAATCCTCCGAATGCACATGCACGAATTCCAAAGCTAAAACTGCATTGCAAATTGTTCTGCGCTTGCCAAGATTTCAAATCTTAGATTTGGAAATATAAGATTAAATATCTTGTTTTTAAAGTTATTTACTAGTTTCTATCTTATTTCTAGACTCAAACCATCTTATTTTAAGATTTCTTGTCAAGTAAAATCATCTTGCTGCATGGACAGATAATTTCACTAGTATTAAGTAATTTCTCCTGAAATTCAGTATTTATTTCGTGATTTTAACTAATGTCTTTGCAGTGTGAAAGGAGCAGCTTCATTTCTTTAGAAATGTTTGTTTTCTCCAGAATGTTATTTGTTGTCCTGAAACACTGTGTAGCTCGACTAAGCGTATGAAGCTCAGCGCAGCTCGTCAGAAGCAGAGACCTGGCTCGGCAAAGTTCTTGAGGGGGTCGTCCCCCATCACCCAGCCGTTGTAGGCCAGGAAGTGACACGCCTGGTCGGGCCGGTCAATCATCTGCAGCTCCGCCTCCAAGGGCTGCTCCGGAAACGGGAATGTGAAGTACCTGCCGCACATACACACACCGCACCACACACACGCATGCACACGCAGACACACACACACACACCACACCACACACATACATGCACACGCAGACACAAACACACACACAGACAGAAACACTCACACACACACACAAACATGCACACACATGTACACACAGACACAAACACACACACAGACACAAACACACACACACACACACACACACACACACACACACACACACAGACACAGACACAGACACACACACACACGCACACACACGCAAACATAACAAATGGTTGGTAAGACTGTCCCTACAGTCATACTATGGTTTTCTACTATAGTTTATTCTATGGTTGTATTTTAGGTTTTGCTCTTCACATTTTTACACGTACCGGGTAACCAGAGGATCCTTCCTGGTGATTGGACCCAGCTTGGGACCATGGTCAGCTAGGCGCTCATAAACTACAGTCCCCACAATGCAGTTCGCTGCCTTTGAGAGTGAGAGAGAGGGAGGCAGCGAGCAGAATAGAGCATTTAGAAGAGTTAGGAACTACATTCCCCATGATGCTTTACTCCAGGTGGAGCAGCCTAGAGTATCCATTGTTCCCATGACTATAATGAACTCCATCTCCCAGAGTGCTGTGCAGTGGCCCACCTGTTCCTGGTGCTGGTGCATCAGCTGGTACTGCTCCTCATTGATCTCCTCCAGACACCTCCTCAGCCAACCACAGCACTCCTCGATGGCCGAGGGGCTGGACCTGGAGGAGAGAGAGAGAGAGGGAAGGGGGGAGAGGGGGAGGGAGGGAGGGAGGGAGGGAGGGAGAGAGGGAGGGAGGCATAGAAAGAGGGAGGTGGAAAGATGTGGGTCTGAACCTGAATAGGGGAGACAGATAAAGAGAGAGAAGAGAGAGAAAGAGAGAGAGAGGGGGAAAGGAGACAGACTCACCCATTCGGAGTAAAGGTCTCCAGGGCAATGTTCATATCCACCGTGTTGCCATAGCGACGGTACTGCGGGTCCTGGATGATCCTCAGCTGCTGCTTGCCGCCCGTTTTATTATGGTCTGGCTTCGTTCCTGGCAACACACACAGGTGCAGTCTTATTATGGTCCTGCCTAGCTCCTGGGCATACACGGATACACTCTATCACCATGGTCTGGTCTAGCTCCTGAAACCACAGATAATGTGCTGGGTACCTGACATATACAGGATGTTCTCACCGTTCTGCAGCAGGGTTCTGAACTGTTCCACCATGTTCTCAACTTTGACCTGGAAGAACTCCCACAGCTTGACCTTGGGGAAGACGTCCTGCCACAGAACCGTGCGTATGGCCTGTGAGAGAGACAGGAGGAGGAGGAGGAGGGAAGAGGAGGAAAGGGAAGAGGAGGAGGAGGGAGGGAGGTCTTACAACTGACATGACCCAAGAGCTAGTAGACGGACTACTATGAACTCCATCTCCCAGAGTGCTGTGCCCCAGGGACAGTGCGAACTCCACACTCACGTTGAGGTGCTGTTGGTTCTGAACGAGGGCGGGGAGACCCCGCGCGGCCAGCTTGCCGTCCGCCGCGTCGCGGGTCAGGTGCCAGACGGCCCGGTCCAGGACCCAGGCAGGCCGCAGGTGGGGGGAGTTCACCAGGTTATAACCGCACTCCGGGTGGTCCCGGATCCACACACTGTTGGCAGCTGGTGGAGAGGGAGGGAGGGAGGGAGGAGAGTGGAGGGAAGGGGAGAGGAGAGAGGGATGGAGGGAGGAGAGTGGAGGGGAGAGGAGAGGAGAGAGGGATGGAGGGAGGAGAGTGGAGGGAGGGGAGAGGAGAGAGGGATGGAGGGAGGAGAGAGCGATGGAGGGAGGAGAGTGGAGGGAGGGGAGAGGGGAGGATAGAGGGATGGAGGGAGGAGAGGAGAGTGATGGAGGGAGGGAGGGAGGAGAGGAGAGAGGGATGGAGGGAGGGAGGAGAGGAGAGAGGGGTGGAGGGAGGGAGGAGAGAGGGGTGGAGGGAGGGAGGGGAAAAGGAGGAAAGATAGGGATGATACAGTAGCATTTATTTAGCATTAGCATTTAGGATGCAGGCATGAGATGAAGGCAAAGTTGACCGTCTTGCGGATACACTTTGGGTGCAACAGTACTCTGTACTCTGGCAGTGTGTGTGTGTATGTGTTTGTGTGTTTAGGAGGTGAGCACATACAGCGTGATGACAGAGAGAGAGAGTGGGTACACCACAGGAAGTCAGTGGTAAGAGTTACTACAGAGGACAGAGCCAAACCAGACAGCTACAGTACACAGAGCTGTATATACAGTACGGCTATTGGTTCTGTCATGTTTCTGGACTATGGGTTTGGAGGTTCTGTTCTGTAGTGGTTCTAGCCAGGAGGACTGGGAGGTTCTGATCTAGACCATAGGTTATTAAAAGCCACAGTCAACTAGTCGGCTACCTCAGTCAACTGCATGAGGCTTATACTGTAGTTCTGTAGTTGTTCTAGAATCTGCTCGTAGAATCGGTAGATCTGTAGTGGCTTTAGAATCCGGGATAGGGGTTCTGTTCTGTTGTGGTTCTATCTATCTGGCTTTCTTGTGTCTTGGACCTCTCTTCTCTCTCTCTCTCTCGCTCTTTCTAACTGTCTCTCTCTCTCTTTCTAAGGATCTAGCTGGTTACTGTGCTGCCTACTACTGCTAAACTACAGCTACACTACAGCTGAAGAGAGAGCGAGATAGAGAGAGAAAGATAGAGAAAGAAAGAGAGAGAGAGAGAGAGAGAGGGAGAGAAAGAGAGAGAGAGAGAGAGAGAGAGAGAGAGAGGGAGAAAGAGAGAGAGAGGGAGAGAGAGGGAGAGAGTGAGAGAAAGAGAGAGGAAGAGAGAGGAAGAGAGAGAGTCTGCTACTGTTCCAGGTTCTATTCAACACAACTGATCAATGCTGGCGCTCAGTCAAAGAAAACAGCCTCCTTCTCCTCCTCAGCTCGGCATTCTAGTCACACACAGCAGGTCTCCCTGTGCGTGTGTGTGTGTGTGTGTGTGTGTGTGTGTATATCTGTACCATGTTAGGGGGTATTTTTATCAGCACACTCTTCACTAAAGCTGGACTTAAGGACCTTGACGCTCTCGGTGGCCCGCTAGTCACCCCCCCCACACACACAGAGGGAAAACACTGGTATGGCAACCAGCAAGTGAACCTAAACAAGGTTATTATGGTCTGTAAGCCGCAGCATGAATAAACAGTATAAGGTGGAATAAACACAGCTCCTAATGTACCTGATCATCCACAGCTACAGACAGCTGGGCTGAACCCTTTACTACAAACCACATATATTACTCTGAGATGAAAGCCTTTGAATCTTAGATGAAAGGCTTTGCTAAGGGGTATTTTACTACTGTCCATTTGACAAATCTGGCCATCTCATCTGTAAGACAAAGGTCTTCCTGCTGTACTTTGAAAGTGTCTGCTCTGTCGGTCGTAGGAATGTCTACAGAGTAATGCTGTCGCAACAGGAACAGACACACACAGACACACACCCCTCACCCTAACGAGGACAAGGACACGAAAGATTGTGGCCGACCCCTCCCACCCTGGTCACAAACTCTTTGAACTCCCCTCCGGCGGGAAGCTGCGGTCCATCAGGACCAAAACCTCCAGGACCCCCCTGACACTGTCTCCAGGACCCCCTGACACTGTCGAGCTCGTACATTCTTTTAGATTGTGTTGTATATTGTATTTCATTACTTTGTTATTGTATTTTGCACTGTCCTGTCTTGTTCTTGCACCAACAGACCTAAACAAATTCCTCATAGGTGCAAGCCTAAGTACGTAATGGCCAAATAAAAATCTACGCACACACACACACACACACACACAGACACAGACCTGTGTGGTTGTAGACCACGTCAGTGATGCAGACCATGTTCCATTCTTTCTTGATCTTGTCCACCAGCTGAGCCACGTCCGTCCACGTGTAGCTCTTCCCCGGGGGCGAGAACTCTGGGTTCAGCTCTAGTTGGTCAGCCAGGGAGTAGCAGGAGCGCGACTCGCCCAGCGCCTGCAGGGGCGTGAAGTGAATCATGTTGTAACCTGGGAAAGGACACACACACACACACTGTCATGAATACATATGAATGTATAATATGAACTGTATGAACACAGCTGTAATTGACACATCTCTGTCTCTCTGTGCGTCAGATTAATAAATAACCTCGTCAGCAGTCAGGTCTGGTAAACAGGTCCGCGTGAGACTGAGAAGAGTCAACACTGTTGCCCTGGTGACCCGAGGTGACCTCAGAAACGAGATCAGCGGCCTCTCTGATTGGACCATGAGCTGAGTGGAGAGATGCTATCATGCATGATCCTGTATATGGAAGACTCCTTGTCCCATTGGCTGTCTGTCTGGACAGGCATTCAGGTGTCCTCCCCCTTCCTCCCTTCATCCCACTCCTGTCTCACCCCCCCCCACACTCCCTCCCTCTCTCCCCATCTCCTTCCCTCACCCGTCTCCTTGGCGACCCTGAGTCTGTCTGTCCAGTCATCAAGGTGTCCCAGGCATTTGGACAGGTAGGTCTGGATGGTGATGCAGTCCAGGGGGAGGACATGGTTGTCTGCTCCCACACGCAGTACTGGGTCCACCACGATGTAGCCCCCACCAGACCGCTCCTCACTCCTGGGGGGGGCGCGGAGGAGAGGGGGGGGGGGGGGCATAGGAACTAATGACAATGGGAACAATGGAGGAATAGGCCAGACAACACTATTTGATATCCACCACAGTTAAAAATCAGGTCTATAACGAATGCTGGTATAGTAAAAACATACCAGCCAGTGTAGACATTGTGAATTCTATGCCTACATACAGTGTGATGAATTTCAAATCAAATCAAATCAAAATGTATTTGTATAGAGCATTTATTACACAGAGGCAACACAATGTGCTTTACAGAGAGCAATGGGGGGGGGGATAGGTCCCACCCCTACATATTCCAGAGGGAAGCAAAAAAAACAGTTTCACCCTGGGGGCCAGAAAAGTGAGCAAATTCTTCCCTGACCTCTGACCTCCAGTTTATGCCCCTCTCCTAGTGTCCAGCTATCCAGGAAGTCATGTGACAGTCAAATTGAATCAATTGTAACTTTATTTATCAGCCCGTATTCCGGTCTCACCCGTGGTCAAAGTGGTACTGGTAGGATCCCGCCACCTGCAGGTCCAGACTGCAGTACTTGTCTGAGTCGTCCTCCCGGCCCGTGGGGTTGACCCAGTCCAGCGCCTGGAAGGTGTTACGCTCAAAGCGCTCCCCCTTGGTAGGGTAGTTGGTGTGCACCTGGACATGCTTCCCCTGGAGAGTAGGGCCCAGGCGGAACTGCAGCTCGAAACCTGAGAGGAGAAACACGCACGCACGCACACACACACACGCACACACACACACATGCACACACACACACACACACACACAGACAGACAGACAGACACAGACACACACACACAGACACACACACACACACACACACAGACAAAGTCAAAACTGAGCTGACCTTCTGGTGACCCCCAGGGTCTTTTCCCCAAAGTCAGCATTGGAACCGTTGACTCACTTATCACAGATTAAACATGATGGGACAGGTGTAAGAAACATGACAGCAGAGACATTCAGTGTAATCCGGCGCTGGAGGTCTGTTGTCTGAAAATAGGCTGCGCTAACAAACCCAGAGGACTGCAGCTGTCTTATCAAGAGCGGTTGAGAGTGCAGCTGGTTTCTGAACACGGGGAGGTTTGTTGAGCTGTTTGAGGCGTTCTCTATCGTTCCTCACAACCAGTCCAGTCCTGCCTCCACGGCGTGTTGCTATGGCATGTTGTCACGGTGCGGTGGAGGGAGTGTAAAAGGAATGCAGATGACAATAACAACGGAAGTTTGGATCTGCTACAACAGAATCTTCAGCTCTCAGACAGGTGGGCGTGTCTGCGCGGTTGTAAGTGCACTCCGGGAAACGTGTGTACTTGTTTTAAACGTACTATGTCACAGTGGTGATTCCATTATGCATCGATGTTTGCACAGTGCAAAATAGAGAGCGGTTGACTTACTGCATAAACTAAAGGTTTATGGTTATATACTCAAAAGGAAGTCTGGCCTAGATCAAACTGACATTCTTTGCAGTCTTGTCAAAGGAACCACATTTCACATGTCTTGTAATGTATACTATGATGCAAGCTGTTAGACTAGTCGACAGCATAAGGAAGTATCTTTTTTCCTTTTTTTTTTTTGACACACAGTATACCAACTTCATAACCACCACTGATGTCAAAAGAATACTATTTTTGCAAATGAAGTTTGAAAGTACAATATACAGTATACCACTACCCCACTGCATACTACAGTTATAAAGACATCCAGTCTCTGACAAACCTACAGCCAGCTAGCGTCCCAGTGGACACGCTATTAATAGTCCTCGCTTACACAGCCAAACCTATCAAATTTAAATACCACCTAAAATGTCAAATGTTATGCTCTCACCCCCAAACGGACAGGGGGGCAGTGGCAGGGTGGGTTGGGTGATCAGGTACCTTGGTCCAGGCGGAACAGAGTCCTCTCCAGCTTCTCCATGTCGTTGAGGACCAGGACCCGCGTCTGTCTGGTGGACTGGGGCGACATCGCTCTCCGTTACACACACGCCGCACGGTGATGATGCTGTGGAATTTGTCGAGACCTGCTTGGGAGGAACAGAGAGTCGTGGGTTACCGGACATAAACAGCTGTACACACACACACACAGCCACGCATGGAGACAGAGACACACACACACACACACACACACACACACACACACAGACAGACAGACAGACAGACACACACACACACACACACACACACACACACACACACACACACAGATGCACACATATGCACACAAAGCTACAGTACAAGACACATCTCTCTGGTCAAGCCAACAACCTCAGTTCAAATACAGCATGCCCTATTTGGGCTGCAGGATCTAGACATAGAACACCTGCAAAACAAAGTAAAATGCAGCAACAGACTTTAACTTCCTGATTTACATTTGATACCCTGTGCCTATAATAATCCAACTAGTTGAGCTATAGACTAGCTATCATCCAACCACTCTGAGCAATACATGTACAGGTAGGCCAATCACCTCAACGTTGCAAGTTCAATAGGCTATAGTCTAGAACAGTTAGTACAGTAGTAACACGTAGCCTAGTCCACGGTCGCTCGCATCCGCATCGCGCATCACCAAAGCGCACGGCCAACAGCCGCCCGGTTGATGGCCGTGAAGGGTCAAGAATTCACCCTGTTAAGGTCAACCTTCTATTTATACAGTGTAGCCTAAAGTTGGTTTGACACAGCTGACTAGGCGATACATAACAATTGAGCTGCAAGACAAGAGACACATAGGCTACATTGTCTGTTGAAACGTTGCATGTAAAATGTAAATGTAAAGATAATAACCTGTTACGTCCAAATTGTCAATGCAGCAAGGAGCGTATCCACCTATAGACTGACATTTATAGAGCTAAAAGTGTCGCTGTATTTTTCCTGGTTTGATGTTGAGGGCTGGCACATCAAGGGGGCGTGTCTGTATTCATCAACCTTTAGCCTACCTACCGTATATGTACGAATATAAGACACCATCGTTACATTGTAGCCAGTTGAAATAAGAATCCTATGCGTTTCATTGCATTATCGGAATACTTACGCTGCGAATATTGGGTAACTCGTTCTCAGAGTTGCAATTCGTTGCGGCGGTTTGTGAAAGGCACGGTAGTGCGTCGGTAATGTTCACTGCGCCACTTCTCCACAGACAGAACACAACAGAGACCGCACTGCAGTTGGGGAATCCCACATCACACAGAAAGTATTTACACCACGGTCTGACACCACAGTCTCGTGCTATTACCATGGCTTCCTCAGTCTGTTATGTCAGCGCTGATACTGTGATTGCAAACTGAAGATAATAATGGAACAGGGGAAAAGTCCATCCAGAGCACAGAGAATCACTCTACTAGACATATAAAGTTGTATTCCATTTTATTTCAAGTGACAATAGTCAGATTCCTGAGAACAATGTATGCACAATCTTATTTTTTTATTATTCTTTTTTTTTTTTTTTAAATCTAGAATCAATATAAAATATATACAATGGTTATTCATTAGGTTAAAAAAATATCATTCTTTGGTGTAAAAAAAACACAAAAAACAGCACAATTAAAATGATTTTGTTTAAACATTATTAGATCAGGTTATTGCTGTGTGTATGTGTGTGTGTGTTATGACTGGTTTATTACATTACATTAATAGAATCCACTAAATCATGACAGTTTAGTATTAAAGGCAGTAGGCTTTGACACTTGGAAACATGTTAGATAGATAGTTAGTTAAATCCCTGCACTCTGATCAGTGGAGGTGTGGCAGAGGATTCGAGGAGAGGTCTTAAGAGTATTGATATGCACCCTCTCCTTACATGAATATCTTTCACTTCTTAATAGTGGTGGTGAGTTACATCGTCGGTGACATCAGCAGCTCAGCGGACCTTCTGGCAAACAGCGGCTGCTTCCTGCTTCTCCAGATCACCATGGCGACGCGCACCGTGAGCATAACGCAGGCCAGCGCAAGCAGCACCACTAGAAAACAAACACATTAAGTATATTCTACTGTACAATTTGACCAGTAAAGATGTATTGTTGTTGCTTGTTATTGTATTGCTACTCTCTTCCTTGTTCCCCTCCGACATTTAGACAGTGTTGGGGCCGGGGGGGTGGGGTGAGGGCAGGGACTCTGGTAGAAGTAGGGGTATCAGAACTAGGAGGGCAGGGTGGAGGGTAGAAGTAGGGGTAACAGAACTAAGGAAGCTGGGTGGAGGGTAGAAGTAGGGGTATCAGAACTAGGGAAGCTGGGTGGAGGGTAGAAGTAGGGGTATCAGAACTAGGGGCAGGGTGGAGGGTAGAAGTAGGGGTATCAGAACTAGGGGCTGGGTGGAGGGTAGAAGTAGGGGTATCAGAACTAGGGGCAGGGTAGAAGTAGGGGTATCAGAACTAGGGAAGCTGGGTGGAGGGAAGAAGTAGGGGTATCAGAACTAGGGGCAGGGTGGAGGGTAGAAGTAGGGGTATCAGAACTAGGGGCTGGGTGGAGGGTAGAAGTAGGGGTATCAGAACTAGGGGCTGGGTGGAGGGTAGAAGTAGGGGTATCAGAACTAGGGGCTGGGTGGAGGGTAGAAGTAGGGGTATCAGAACTAGGGGCAGGGTAGAAGTATCAGAACTAGGGGGGCTGGGTGGAGGGTAGAAGTAGGGGTATCAGAACTAGGGGCAGGGTAGAAGTAGGGGTATCAGAACTAGGGGGGCTGGGTGGAGGGTAGAAGTAGGGGTATCAGAACTAGGGGGGCTGGGTGGAGGGTAGAAGTAGGGGTATCAGAACTAGGGGGCAGGGGTATTGGGACTAGGGGCAGGGTGGAGGGTAGAAGTAGGGGTATTGGGACTAGGGGGGCAGGGGTATTGGGACTAGGGGCAGGGTGGAGGCTAGTTGTACTCACCCGTGAAGATGTCATTGGGGGTAGGGTTAGCACGGTCGTAGTGTTTGGCCAGGATGCCCAGCAGAGCGATGACGACCACGGGGTAGATGGTCAGGATGTAGTGGACGGAGCGCTCAATGACAAAGTTCTCCAGGATGAACCTGTGTAAGAGTGAAATTCAAATATGCTCATTCTCTGATCAAGACATTGTCATGGGAAATATTGATTTTGTTTCACACTATCCTGTGTGTTAGACACTAGCAGCTGTCTCTATTAGCCCTTTTCCACCAAAGGAACTCTGGTTCGTGAACCGGTTCGTTTCAAAATTCCTGGAACCTTGGTTCTGTCCAGAGAACGGGCCCGGGTTTCGACCAGTTTTGAGCCCAACCGTTGTACGTCAGCCCACGCCCATGATGTCGTCACGGTTCGCACTGAAAAACCTACTATTTTGTGGTGCCGGTTCGGAACCAGCTTTCGGGTTCCCGAACTCATTTCTTTTTGGTCGAAATGCTCGGGAACCATTCAAAATTAGGTTCGCGAACCGGCACCGAACTGGTTCCCTCTTGGTGGAAAAGGCCTATATGTGTTTGTCTACTTGCTCTGATGACCCTTGCAAAACCTTAACGTTTTATTGCAGGAGAGGTTCCCTCATATCGCAGCTCTCTTTGATGATTTATGATGATTCAAAGTGCATTGTGTTGCCTCTGTGTTTGAAATGCGCTATACAAATAAAGTTTGATTTGGTTTTGATTTAGCACTGGCCCATCTGTCCTGTTTCTCGTCCTGAGCTAAAACAGTGAAAACAGATGCCTGCACTCAATGTTCAATCAATGTGCTTCCTTTTGTCTCTACTCTAGCACCCGTTTGATTAGGTTGTAATAGTGTTTCTGGCCTATCACCACCAACACCGTCTCTTCATGAGAGCTTCCTGTCTGAGTTAGTTGAAAATCCTGTGTATGACTATTTCGTTGCTTTTGGCAGAATTTCTGTATCCTTCCAGAAAGCTCAGTTTTGCAAACTCGTAAATTTTGACTACTCATTTGTTAATGATTAGATTACTTGTAATTAAACCTGCACACACATACGAACACACATGCACTAATGCACGCACGCACGCACACGCGCACACACACACACACACACACACACACACACACACACACACACACACACACACACACACACACACACACACACACACACACACACACACACACACTCACCAGCCCAGCAGCAACCCCAGGAGGACACACAGAGAGGCGGTAGCGGCTGTGTTTTTGCCGACATCCGCCAGGTTCAGCACCAGTGAGAAGTTGATGAGGGTGGCAATGGAGGTCCAGGTGGAGTACAGGGCCAGCCCATTCTGAACCTGAGAGAGGAGAGAGGAGAGGAGGAAACTCTAGAACCTCAGAGATCTCAAAAGTACGGTCAACCGAAGGGGTGTCAAAACCGGAAGTTGTCGTCAAATTAAGGCTGATTCCCAATTCACCCCTTGGCCCTACTACTTCATTTTGCGCTTTCACATTTAGGGATAGGGTCGTCCCAATCCTCGAGGGTGTCAAGCGTAGGGGTAAGGGTAAGGGCGAGGGCTGAAATGATTATTCGGGTGTGCCTGATCATTGTGCTGCAATCAGGCACACCTGATTAATCACTTCATCCAATAGTGTAGGACAAGAAATAGAGAAGCATGTCTAATTTCAGGAAGTACTGGAGTTGTGCATATAGCCTATTAGAGACCTTCTATTACTCTACTTTGTAACAAGCATAGCTGAACGATAAATCGCTATGGCCTGCTCATGTCTTAGCTAACATTGTTTTAAGGCCGATATGTGCGACAATCCCACATTTTGACACATTTCCATGTTGCATTTCCCTTCTTTGATAGCATATGAGTGACACTTGATATTTAACTAGTTTAATGTTAGCAATGTTGCTGCACTTGTTATCGCTCCGTGCAGACCAGCAGATTAGACTAGAGGACCTACTGATGACGTATCGGTCTTGAAGGGGTGTCCCATTTCATAGGGGAAGGTTTCAACCCACTAACCCTTGACACTCTGTTCTGAGGGCCAGGGCTAGGGGTAGGGGTAAAAATTAGAAATGGGTTTAAGCCTAAACATTTTAGTGTAACGTGAGCTTTAAAGTGACCTTTATTTTGAAATTCCTTGAAAGAAAGGTACCAGACATGAGCAAGCAGCCTACATTCCATGTTCCTTGTTCCGTGAGTGAAAGTGAAAGCATGTACTGCTGGGAAATTCTTTTGTGATTTGTCTAACCTGTACTGTAGCCGTTGGTTATTTGATTGCAATTTCAATACCGTTCTGATTGCTATAGAATGTATTTATTGATTTATTCAGAGTGTAAATGAAATAAATATTCTATTTTATAAATGTAGTGTATTTTGATGTCACTTTCAGAACATTTCGGAGATCCGAACAAGCCACATTCCCGAGGGGTTCAGATCTCTGAGGTTCTACTGTATAACAGTGAGCTCTGGCCTTTCTGTGTGCTTTCACCCAAGAACATGTGGAGCAGAGGTGTGTGTGTGTGTGTGTGTGTGTGTGTGTGTGTGTGTGTGTGTGTGTGTGTGCTCCTACTAGCAGTCGGAGGCAGAAGAGGTCTTTGGGGTGCGTCAGACTGAGCCAGGCTCCATACAGATCCATGGAGTAGCTGCAGAAGCCCACCATGCAGTAGTTGGTGAGGGCTATGAGGGCCAACACCACCAGGGCGGCCACCATCAGTCTGGAACAAAGACACAGCACAGGTCAGGGGTAGGAGGAGAATACGAACAAGCAGTTGGGCTACAGGATCAGGGTTAAGGGTCAAGGTTCACAGGTTCTTACTCTCTGTCCCAGAGCAGTAGCCAGAGCATGTTCATGATCATGTTCAAGATCCAGCAGATGTAGAAGCCGTATGACAGCAGAGCCAAACTCCAGTTCCTGGAGGAGAAAGAGAGATACTGCTACTTATCACCACAACATATTCAATAATACTGTTACTCCACTAGACCTACATCTCCACCAGAGACTAGATCACCACAGCACTACTACACTCAACAAACAAACAACAGTGTAATATATTGAATTCTTTGTAACAGCATCTGAGAAAAGGCTTGATGATGTCAGTAAACACACAGTAGGCATACCCTGTTCTGCAGGTCAAGGAGGCCAGGTAGAGCACCATGGCAGTGAGCCAGGTGTAGATAACCCCCCAGATGGAGAAGGTCCAGCCAGCCGGAGTGATGTCGGTCTCATAGAGCTTGGACACGTTCCCCGTGCTGTTGTGGAACGGAGCTGGGGGAACACAGGGAGGAGCAGACGTATTCCAGAATGACTAAGGAGAAGTTATTTGTCACGAGCATAATTTGCGGAACCAATAAGGCCCAGACTGCACTTACCCATAGACGGATTATAATTGATGGGCCCCTGGGCACAGACACGTAAAGGGCCCTACACCCATTTCATTTAGCCTATCGCCTTTTTGAATTTGCCCAATGAGACGACTTCCAAATCCAATTTGAAGATAATTAGAGAAATCTCACAATAAAAGCAGCTTTACACAGCTCGGTTTTGACTCGAGGGACCTAGTGGGGAGGACTTGCTTTTTGAATTTCTCAACTATGGGCCCAAAACAGTTGAAGGCCCCATATGGCATAGAGTACTCATCCCCTCTAAAGTAGATACAGATAAACACTCATTTAAAAGTAACATGATCGTTTCTTTCTTGTGACTTGTTATTGATATGAATGACTAAGCCCTTTGACTATGCGACAAGAAAGCCTCCCCTGAGCTCTTGGGCCCCTGGGCCAGGGCCCGTTCGGTAATATGTCTTTGCACTTACCTCTCCCAGCTCCTGCCAAAGCGTTGATTACTATTGCTGCTATATAAATCAGCACAGAAAGCGCGATCATCACACGGGGAAGACAGTGTTCCATTTTTATCTGCTCTTCAACACTTGGAATGGAATAATGGAACGCGGGATCTGGCTCCTCCCTGTCTGTTGGGACTGCAATGCAGAAATGAAACCTATTTAGTGATGAGACTTTCGATTCTTCTTGCCAATGTGAAGCGCACTGTGTTGAAGCAATGTGGCGGAGCTTGTGTCAAACGACGATGAGCACGTGATTGATGACGTCGAGCTTGGTTGCTACTTCCAACGTCATCGACGTACTGGGAAACATGCTGGGAAAGTTTTGAAAGTTTTCCCCTGGGGACCACTCATGGATGTATTATATAAACTGGATACAGCCACTCCATTCACTGGCCGCTATCAACAATGAAGCCCTATTGAACCGCGCCATCTTGGCAAAATTTGTAGTCATTTGACTATTTCCGGTTACTTTTGACTTGCGCAGTTGTGCTTTTCTGGCCTTCCGGTTACTTTTGACTTGCGCAGTTGAGCTTCTCTGGCCGACGCGCGTCCACGAAAAAGTTCACATTTTTTAATGAAAATGACCACAAGACAACCTCCTGTGCATAGTTGAAATGGTAGTGGGATACGGTGATAAACTGGAGTGATCATTTGACAGCAATTATTAGCCTTTTCCAGGAATGGACAGAAATGGGATATTTTTAGAATAACAGGAATTTATTCACATACAATGTAAAGGAGTTGATGTGTAGCATGAAGATGAAACGATACACTGAGTTTGGGTGTTTTCAGTCAACGTTGGCGTTGACCGCTTCCAGCTATCGAATGGCCGACTGGTGTAAGATGGATAGCCTAACGTTAGAGAGATAAATGTAGGCTATGGTTATGTTAATAAAGCTAACAATGATGTTGTAACATGCATGCAGCACTGCCGATCTGATCTGAACGATTGATTCATTATTACCATGGATCGGTATTGGGATTGATCAAGGGCGAGTGTGAAATAGCAGCCACGAACTCAGCGGGTTTTCCGAGATGCGGTAGCCGCGGCCAGAGCTCCTGCTGGCGGGGAGTGAAGCTCTTCAACTCGCCGGTCACTGGCTCCCTGGAGGAATTTAGCCTGGCTGCAATAACGTTATCGCGAACGGAATGAATACCATCTACTAGCAAACAAAACATGTTCAATTATATTTAACTTGTTAAAACTAAGATGCCAGGATCAAAAAATAATTTCTCCAATTGATATATTTGACAAAAACAGGTTAATATGCAAGCCGGTTTTCATTGCTAAATCAAAGCGGGGAGAGCCGGGAACGCGCGTCTACATTTCAGAGAAATGTGAACTTTTTCGTGGACGCGCGTCGGCCAGAGAAGCTCAACTGCGCAAGTCAAAAGTAACCGGAAATAGCCAAGTGACTACAAATCTAGCCAAGATGGCGCGGTTCAATAGGCCTTCACTTTAGATTTCGATTCCTGGGGGCTTGGGACCACTGCCCCTTTGACAGCATGCAATGATTTCTCCAAACCACCAGATGTCACTGTGCATTCCGTTTTCAATGCCCCGTGTTGTTTTTTCCGGCACCGCCCATCTCCATAGACATGCCCATCCTAGGGCGCTTCAATACCAGAGTAACGATACACATTGGTCAAGCGGAAAGTTGGTATCGCGCCTCTAGTGGCGAGATATGGACATTGCATTTGTGACAAATAATTCACTCATGTTCGTATTGTTGTATTGGAGCCGACCAAGAATAATTCTATTGCCACCACAAAGTGAACCACAAAGCTTCACCAGCATCGGTGACCCGTTTACAGGTAAATATTAACATAATAGTGGTCATTAATTGTTGTATCATGAATGCTTTATGAGAAATCAACATTTTGAGGTACTGCACGCATACCTGAACAGCTGTAAACTAATGTATTTTTCAGGCCTGCATAATGGAATTTACTATATTATATGAAATGACCTGTTCTATTAATACATCCATGGAAATGCCTCTCTTTCCGGGTTCCATTAATAACATTCTACAAAAAGGAATGCGTAGAGCCAGAGCTGAACATCAATGATCTGTGGAAAGTTTGGCAGTGGGATAATGAAGGTGATAGACCACTCTGTATTTATAATACACTATGGTCACTGCATGACGACCACTTCATTGATTGTGAAACTTTCAATCAGTGAGGATTCTCTTGTCTTCCTAGTGGACCCAGCTAAAGACACGTAAACAGAACCTGACCCACCTGTTCCAGAAGATGCTGGCCTAACAGCAGAATTCAGCAGACCTGGACGAGCCACTGTCTGATGGAATACGCCCACTCGACACAGGTGATTTAGAGAGGTACAGACTTTGAATATATTTTTTTTTTGTACATTCATAACTTGTTTAAGATAATTGTATAAGACATAAGCTACAACATCACAGTTGATTAATGAGATGTTTTTGTTTGACCTGGCTAAAGGATGTCTCCCTCTGAGGAACAGTGATCGACAGAACCTCGGCCTCGCTTCGCCATCTCATCAGTGGTGCACCACCTGAAAGACATGGAAATATAAGATCATTTGTTTCTGTATTTCACCTTTTACAAAATCACTTTAGCATTTTTAACTATATCCTACTTCTATTTCTATTATATAACATTGACTGTTTGCCATTTACAATACAGTAGGCTACATTTTATACTGATGTTTGCCTCTGCGCTGGCAACCGCCAGAGTGGAGGATATATTTTCAATTGTGTGGTAGTAGCATGTAGCATGTGTAGCATCTTAGAACCCATTCAATTTTGGAGCGGATCAGAATCACTGGGCAAAAATCTCTCTCTCTCTGTCTCTCTCTCTCTCTCTCTCTCTCTCTCTCTCTCTCTCTCTCTATCTCTCTCCTGGTTCTGTCATCACAACATGCAACTAAATGTCCAGAGCTGTTTTCAGTACAGATGTTGAACCACGCACCCAGGAGATTACTAAGGCTTTACTTTCATCACAGGACATCTGTCTGCAAAAAGGACTAGTGATGTTCTCTCTCTCACTCCCCCTTTTTCTGTCTCTCTCACTCTCTCTCCTCTCTTCCTCTCTCTCTCACTCTCCTCTCTCTCTCCCTCTCTCTCCTCTCTTTCTGCCTCTCTCTCCCTCTCTCTCTTCTCTGTCCCTGATAAATTTATGTTGATCACATTAATGACTAAATGCTAATTACTGAATTAATGGTTGGTGGAGCAGAATCTACGATCATATATGTAATACACATGTATATATGTGTGTGTTAAATATTGATGAGCTGATGTATAATTAAAGCTGCACTCTTGTTGAACTCACAGTGAGCTATATCTGCATGGAACAGAATCACCAAGTGTACACGCATTTGTGTGTACAGTATATACCATCTACAGTATATATTATATCAGTATATACTCTACAATGACTTGAACTGAGTTTCTCCTATATAAAATATAAAGTTCATGCCATATGCCCATCATGTGTCCCTAGGCTGATATATATTACATAATGTACATACTGTTGGATCATGTCCCAGTGAGCAGAAGCTACAGCATCACATCCTCAGTCCCCAGGAGCTGGAATGGGACCAGCCTGTCAATAATCTAATCAACCTAGGACACTCACACACGCACTGTCCTAATTTCCTCTTATATCTACATCCATATCTCTCTCTGTGACACACACACACACACACACACACACACATTGTATTGTTCACGCACAGACATTTCAAGGAAACTGCAAAAAAGGTTTAATTGCAATAACGTCAATGTAACTTTAATTAAATTGGCAAAAGTCTTGGTCAACCGAAAACAACAAATTACAAACTAAAATAGAATCTGTGTGAAATACATACATAGCTGAACACTAAAATAAACTCCAGATTGAAATTGAAACAACTATTGCACCTCAGAGTGCAATGTCCACTGCTCAGTCTAGTGCGTGACTGGCTAGAAACAGCAAATACAGTCAATTAACAAAGCAAAGATTAGCGTTGAGAACAGCAGTATAATGTGAAGTAGGCTTCCAAGGCTGGTTAGCTCAGAGTAGACCTGTGTCAATGAGCATTTACTTTAAAGTATTTGAAATAGAGACTGTGTGATTGATTTGCTTCACAATGGGCCGACAGTATGGGGGTCAAATGGCCGACAGTATGGGGGTCAATGGGCCGACAGTATGGGGCTGAGCCATTGGTTTCTTTGCACTGGTGAGATAAATCAAGTGCCCACTAAGTATTTTACAATAATTGCAAATAGTATTTGACCCAGCCTCGGTCTGACTCATAGCAGAACAGCCAGCAGTCTGGAAGAGCCTCTATACCAGCATCACCACCCAACTGGATTATACAGCAATCCAACACTAGATTACAGATTACAACTCTTTACTACAACATTTACAGCACATTATTGCAGTTTTTCTGTGGATAATCTGTTTAGGATAAAATACGATACGAAAATACCATAATATCTTTCGTTAGTTGATCCGGTACAGTACATAAAATATGTAAAAATCTTCACAAGACAATATCACATCCATATGGCATTCCAAAATCTTCCAATAGCATAACCCAAACCCCTGTAACATTGTCATCTGTTTTGTTTCACAATAAATATCATAGTCATCAATACAGTACATTGTGTTACCATTTCAAGTTGTAGCAATAATAAAACTATGGTAAAACATCTAGAAAAATGCAGGAAATATTGGCAATAAAATCTGGTGTTCCTTATTCCTCATTCCTTCTGGCCAATCCGTTTCACCCTAACCTGAACCCTGACCTTTGAAACCTGACCCCTAAACCCTAAAATGCGCCATATGTACTTATAGAGATCTGAGTGAACTGGACAGGTGAAAGGAAGATGACTGCAATTCCAACCAGCCAATAAGAGGGCAAGGTTGAGCCATCTCCATATTGCTTACACCTGTCCCATCCACACAAATCCTCACTAGTACCTAGGAGGTAGGGCTTAGGGGCGGGACTGGGACAGCCCAAACAGACGCTGTTCTCCACTCCACAGTTGCTGATTGGCTGATCAGTCCAGCAGCCTCTCTCAGTCTTGGCTGTGATTGGCTATCAGGCCAGCCTCCCAGCGTTGGGCCATGGCGTTCTGTCGGCGAGGGGCAGCAGAAGAAGAGGAGGAGGAGGAGATGGAGGAGAGCGAAGCAGGGAACTAGGGGAGAGAGAGGTGAGGTTCAACTGGAGCACTGGAGGCCGAGTTCGGGGGTTACGGTGGAGGTGGAGATGGAGGGGTGGAGGGGTGGGGGTGGAGGTGGAGGGGTGGAGGGGTGGAGGTGGAGGGGTGGAGATGGAGAGATGGAGGGGGATGATGTTTAGTAATGGACACATCACAGATGGATCACAGACAGGTGGACACCTTCTGATGCACATGTAAGGCTGGGGTTTCCCATACTTTGGAAATAAACACAAATGCAGCACTGTCTGAAAGATGATACATAAGAAAAGTAATACTCTTAATATGTAAGAGTATTTTCTCTTCCTATCAAAATACATTTCCTATTGGTTGATATATGTAGGTCAGGTGATGTGTATGAACTAGTAACATATTAACCTTACAAGCTTACGAACTGTGTGTGCTATATTTGGTTATAATTGTGTCACCATGCACAGCTGTGAGGACCTACCCTCTGGTCACATGACAAGGTGGAGCGGTCCATCTTGCGAGTCCTGGAAGGGGAGGAGGGGGATGACACGCACCTCACTGGCATCTCTGAAACACACAGGCAGGAAGAAACCATCTCTAGTCACACCCTCTGATGAAGGTAAAAGGGGCATAGTGCTTAATGCTGGACATGTTTTGTTGAATGCTAGACTATAGACATATTATATAAACATAATATTGTGGATTTTGATATCTCAATGACACTGATCCCTATTTTAATAAATTACATTGTAGTAAACTGCTTGACTCTTTTCTCTATTTTTGCTACTACTCCCCCCCCCCCCTCACACCCCCTTGGAGCAGTCGACCCCCCCACTCCCCCTTCCCCTCCCCTGTCCTCCTACCTGTCCTCTCGTAGCCGAATCCCTCCAGCAGGTTGGGGGAGACCAGCACGGTGTCGTATCTCTCCCGGACGGCGCCCCCTGCCTGCAGCTGGGCGCGCTGCCTCCTCCACTCCTCCTCCCTCTGCCTGACCGCGCGGATCTCCTGCTCCACCAGCGAGACGCTGCTCCGCGAGCGCAGCTTGAAGAAGGGGTTGGAGTCGAAGGTGCTCTCCTGCACCGCCTCCACGCCGCCGCCCGCCGCCGCGCTCAGACAGAACTCCGACGCGCTCCGGATGATCAGATTGGACGTCTCCAGGATGATGACGCTGGGCGTGTCTGAGGGCGGCCAGTCGTTGAAGCGGGGGGGCGGGGCCGGGCAGAGGAGGGGCGGGCCGTGCGGGCGGCGCCGCGGGCTGGCGGGGAAGGCGGAGTCGGGCTCCAGGATGATGACGTTGCTGGCTGTCATCTCGTGGTAGACGGGGCGGGGCGAGGGGGAGGGGGACAGGGAGGGGGAGATGGAGAAGGTGGGGGTCCGGGGACCGGGGGAGACCCTCCTCCTGTCCTCCCCCTGGGGGTGCGGCTGCAGGGTGGACGACGGTCTGCTTCTGACCGGCGTCTGGCTTCTCTCCCGCCTGAAGCTCTCCTCCCTCTCCATGGTCAGACGGATCTCCCTCTCCACCGGGTTCTCCTCCTGCTCCTCGTAGGGGGAGCGTCCACTCAGCTCCTCCACGCCGGAGTCCTCTGAGCACGGGCTGAACGTGGCGAGGAGTAGCCCCTCCCCCCCCTGGATCTCAGGCTCCGCCTCTCGGCGCGGCCGGCGCTCGATGTTCCTGACGGGCGCGTGGAGGAAGCTGCGGCAGCTGACCCCGCCCGGCTGGGGGAGGAGCTGACCCCCGGTCGCCGCCATCCGAACTTTCACCTCCTCCTCCATCTGGCGCCACTGCTGGCGCACGCCCACGAAGTCCAGATGTTCCAGCTCGACGTTCTCGCTGCGGTTCTCCTGGAGAACGCAGTAGTCCCGGGGAACCCTGCGGTCCGAGTCGGAGGAGCAGGCGGACGGGGGTCTTCTGGCCGAGCTGCCCGCCTGGCTGCCCTCCTCGTCCTCGGGGATCAGCGTCAGGCTGGACGTCTGGGGGCTGGGGGTCTGGAGCTGGCGGGCTGGGGGGCTGCTCTCCGGCTGCTCCAGCAGGGGGGGGTCCACGCCATCTCCTCGGATGCCCCCTGGCTTTTCTTCGTCCTCACCGGCGACGCCGGAGGCCCTCCATTGGTCGTCGGCGTCGCTGTCCGACGACACCACGGCCATCTCCACCTGGAGGCAGTCGCTGAGGTCGTCGGGGTCGTGGTCGGGGTCATGGCCCGACCCCGTGGAGGCGGTGGACGAGGCGTCCTCGGCGATCTGCTGCCCCGGCGCCGACGCCGCCCGGGTCTCCGTCTCCCCGGCGACGCCGGAAGGGGCGGGGCCGCTCTCGTCCATGTCCTCAAGGAGGAGGTCCTCCACCTTACAGGGCGGCTCCTTCTGCCCTCGTTCCTCCTCCTCCTCCTCCTCCTCCTCCTCCCCTCCAAACAGACTGGAGGAGGTCAGGAGATCTGTCAGGTTCATTTCCTCTCCTCCCTTCTCCACATACCCGTCCTCCTCATCCTTGCCCTCCTCTTCCACGATTGGCCCTTCTCCAGACTCCTCCTCCTCCTCAGCCCCGCGGCCTGCTGGGTAGTTCTCGTTCCCCTTCCCATAATCCTCCGCCTCAGCCCAGCAGCCCACCAGGCTGGCCGTGCTGCCGGTCTCCATGGCAACAGGAGGAGAGAGCAAGTGCCGCTGTTGTTCCTGTTCCTCGTGTGTGTGTTGAGTGTGCAGTGTGTGTTGAGTGTGTGGTGTGTGTTGAGTGTGCGGTGTGTGTTGCGGTGAGTCACGGTCTGGACAGCTGTCTTCCCTGTCTTTGATCCTCTTCACACCTGACGTCGCTCTCTGTGGAGAAACCACACATCATCATCATCATCATCATCATCATCACCCTCATATCAGCATCATAATCTTGTTCTTCAACCGAAAATAACCTGAACTATGATTTAATCAAACCAAAACTCTGCTCCTCTCCCACCTCTCCCCTCCCCTCCCCCTCTCCTCTCTTCCTTCCCCTCCCCTTCTCATCTCTCCCTCCTCTTCTCCACTCTCTTCTCCTCTCCTCTCTCCTCACCTCTTCTCCTCTCTCCTCACCTCTTCTCCTCTCCTCTCCTCTCTCCTCTTCTCCTCTCCTCTCTTCTCTTCTCACCTCTTCTCCTCTCCTCTCTCCTCTTCTCCTCTCTTCTCACCTCTTCTCCTCTCCTCTCTTCTCCTCACCTCACCTCCTCTCCTCTCTCCTCCTCTCCTCTCTTCTCACCTCTTCTCCTCACCTCCTCTCTCCTCTCTTCTCTCCAGAGAGACTGAAAGAGTGGGAGGAAGTCCTAAGGAGACAGGCGTCCCAGCTGCCATGGCAACGCTCTACGTGTGTGGGTGTGTGTGTGTGCGCTGTGCGCACTGTGCACGGTATGTATGTACTGTACTGTATGTATGTGAACTGCATGTGTTCTGCACACACACACACACACACACACACACACACACACACACACACACAAGACACACACACACGTGGGTGAGAGTGATTATCATGGGGTGGTTCAGCAGTCCTGGCGCCAGGACACTTACGACAGAAGGAACATATGCTGTAGGAGGAGAGGAGGAGAGGAGGGGAGAGGAGGAGAGGGGAGAGGAGGAGGGGAGGAGAGGAGAGGAGAGGAGAGGAGAGGAGAGGAGAGGAGAGGAGAGGAGAGGAGAGGAGAGGAGAGGAGAGGAGAGGAGAGGAGAGGAGAGGAGAGGAGAGGAGAGGAGGGGAAGAGGAGAGGAGGGGAGGGGAGGGGAGGAGAGGGGAGTCTGTGGAAGCTAAGCTCTGCAGTACCACAGAAACGACCTGTGGATACGGTCCATACAATTATTTGACTGCAATCAGGTTCACAAAGCTGCTGTCTCCAATACTGAGTGTGTGGTGTCATTAGTGCGCGCCCACACACACACACACACACACACACACACACACACACACACACACACACACACACACACACACACACTGCTGCACAGCATGACTTATAATTAAGATCAGTGATGCACAGGCTGTCAACAACACATGCCATCAACAGCAGGAGGGAACAATCCCCTATGTGACCCCTATGTGCGTGTGAGCGTGTGTGTGTGTGTGTGTGTGTGAGTACCGTGTGTGTGTGTGTGTGTGTGTATGTGTGTGTGTGTGTGTGAGAGAGAGAGAGAGAAAGAAGGGGGAGAGGGTGAGAGAGGAAGAGAGAGGGAGAGAGGAGAAAGACAGATAGGGAGGGAGGGAGGGAGAAGGAAAGGGAGAAATTGAGGAGGGAGAGGAGGACAGGGTTGTATAAATTTGGGGAGAACTCTAGTTTGATTTTCTGTTACATGAGAGGCTGATATGTGCAGCTGGGTGACCCTGTTACTTGTTCACTTCTTCACCCTGTGACTATGACCCACACATTCATGTGATGAAGAACCCTGATCTAATCTGACCCGTGCGAGGTGAAAGAAAGAGGCGTGACTGTGGGTCAATATACAGTTTAAACCCTTTCTTCTCTTAGCCAAGACCAACCGCAGTTATAAAATATGGATGGATAGAGGGAGAGACGGCGGACTCGTAACACGGCGTTTTACCCCACAGCTAAAATAACAGACGTCTTCTCAAATCCGTTAAACTGACGGGGTGTACGTTTAAAGAGCGATGCATTGGCGGGCCGGGCCAATGCCCAAATTCGTGACCGTAGGTTCACGCACGGTAGCCAAGCAAAATCCCTGCGTTTTTGCCTACGTGCCCCTTCTTATTAAAGCTCTGCGCATGCAGCATTCATTCTCCGGGGTACCTACCAGCAGCTTCCAACAGAGCAACCAGAAGGATATCATCTCCAGTTTAGAGAGGCGTCCGCATAGCGCCGCTACTAGGACCACGGGCAGCGCGGACAACCAGGCTGCCACTCGTCGCGAGTAATTCATGGGTTTGGATGGGTGCGCCGCGAGAGGCGGCTGACGTGTGGGTGTGAGAGACGACGCGGTGGGTGTCGGTGTCTATCGATCATCAGCGAAACAAATAATTCGATGTGAAGTGGAGCGGACGCGATAGGTATTGGCAGAAACGCCACTGAAATGCGGCGCATTGCTCGGCCCCTCTCGCGTTTTCCGTCTCTCTCTCTCTCTCTCTCTCTCTCTCTCTCTCACACACACACACACACACACACACAGATACACGGGACGTAGGCTACAGTAGCCTATGAGATTGCGCGCGCTTGCACCGCCAGGGCAGGATGCGGCATTCCGCTCTCCTCGCCCGCGAGGCCGTTTCCAGAGAGACGCTGTATCGAACGTGCGATGATGCCCACGCGATTTAGAGCACTTTCGATTCCGCGACCAAGGTCACCGGTCAGCTCTGACTCATAAACTCTGTGGCCTTCCCGATCTTTCCGGTCTGCAGTAGAACCACCTCGCTGTATTCGGACTTTTCTGACATTTTCCTTTCAATGCAGGACTATATTTTCTGTCACATTTGCTTTCATTCCATCTGTTCTCATAGTGACCCATGCCGGGGGATAACCCAGGTTGGGCTAAGGGGACAGGAGAATGGGGACAGGTTTAGGGGCATAGTTGTTCATCTAAGCAGGGCAGAGCACAGTAGAGAACAGCAGGGTGGAGTAGAGCAGGGCAGAGAGGAGCTGAGTAGAATAGAGTAGCTTATAGTAGAATATAATAGAGGGTAGAGCAGGGCTGTGGACAGGTCAGGACATTCCATGCCACAGGGCAGCTTCTCTGCCCTGACCCCTGACTCACCCTAGCAGACCAGCAGCTCCTCTCACTCTATTGCTCTGTCCCTCCCTCCTCTCTCTCTCTCTGAGTCATCCTGGCAGACCTGCCACCCCTCTCTCTCTCTCTTTGTCTCTCTCTCTGTCTGGGTCTCTCTCCAGCTTTGATCTGGATAAACAGCAGGGTTTAATACCAAAATGGTGAAGTGCGGTGGATGAGTGTGTGTGTGTGTGTATGTGTGTGTATATAACACACCAGAAACAAAGCTACATAACCAACTGCATAACCACAGAAACAAAAGCACAAAGCAAAATGCAATGCTATCTGGCCCTAAAAAGACAGTACACTGTGGCAGATTACCTGACCACAGCGACTGACACTAAACACCTAAAAATATATATAATAATCTATAAATACCTCGACAAAGCACAGACTCAGTGAACACAGCCTGGCCATCTAAACGGGCCCATACACAAAACCATGACTTCCCCAAGAGGAGCAGTTCTGCCAGCTATGCAAAGAAAACAAAGTTGAGACGGAGCTGCGCTTCCTCACCGAGCGCACAAAACTCCAGCCAATAAAATACCAACCCTGTTGGGGGAGCACATATAGAGCTGCAGTCTAGCTGCAGAGTATGTCTTTAACTTCCACACTTTGAGGGACATTGAGTTTTTTTTATTTTTTATTTTATTTTTTATAGTATATATTTTTTGCATAATTGTATTATACAATTGCACCACCTTGTGCTGTGTGCTTTGGCAATACTATATTTTGTATGGTCATGCCAATAAAGCCTAATTGAATTGAATTGAGAAAGAGAGTTTAATAAAGAGATATAGAGACACCTGAGATACTGATATTGGCTCTGCTCTCCTGCTCTGGACTCAGTGGTCCACTTTGAGGATGACAAGAGTGACCAGCATCAGTACCATAGAGCAGAACCATCACAAGTAGTTTAGATAACAGACCACTGTGAGCTGCACCCCCCCCACACACACACAGTACCCCCCCCCCCTTCCCACCATGCCTGGCACCACTACATCCACTCTCCACTCAGAATAAAGAGCCTGAAATGTACTCATCAACAAATCCATAATGTTCATAAAGTTCAATTCTCCAGTTCTCTCTGCTGAGAAAAAGAGAGAAAGAGAGAGAGAGAAGAGAGAGAGAGAGGAGAGAGAGAGCAGAGAGAGAGAGAGAAGAGAGAGAGAAGAGAGAGAGAGAGGGAGAAGAGAGAGAAGAGAGAGAGAGAAGAGAGAAGAGAGAGAGGGAGAGAGAGGCTGACTTTCTCAGATCATTTCCAGTTCTCCTGCTCATCCTCACCCTTCTGATCCAGGAACAATAACGACCTCATCAGCTGTGGTCTCACAGTGAAGCTGTCACAGCTTCCCCTCTTTCTCCCTCCTCCTCACCTTAACTCCCACTGTCACTCTCTCTCTCTCTTCCCTCTCTCTCTCTTCCTCTTATTCTCCCTAGTTACAAGCAAGTCGCTCCAGCCCTGGTGAACTGAGTCAGACAACTGATATCAATAAACCCCTTAAGTCAGTCAGTCAGCTGTTTCAGTGGGACACGCCGGGTCATCCTGTCCCCCAGCGAACAGGACTCGCTGTCCTCCTACCTTGTGTGTGTGTGTGTGTCTCCGCGGAGAGCAGCTCGGTCCAGCGGTGGAGTGGAGTGCATCTGTCTCTCTCTTTCTCCCCCTCTTCCTCTAGGCATCAGCGACACACACACACACACACCGAAATGCGTGGGAATCGACCAATCACAGAGCGGCAGCTTTAGTGACACTTGTGAGCTCACACTCAACATGCTGCACGCACACTCATACACACACACACACACACACACACGCCCGCCTACACTTGTTCATACAATACATGTATAATTCACCAAATAATACATATTAAAGGGATCTATATAGAGTAGTATCATCTGCATATGCATATGGAACATTCAGTCTTTCTAATAATAATCACACTCCCTTTGAAGTCCACCAGCTCAACACCCAGTAGAGTGACTATTAAGCTTTTAATTTCTCAGATGGCAAAGTGTTCATATCTTTCTTACGGGCACGCAGGTTACACTTTCGAGTAGCAATAATCAGATAGCTTTGTTAACTTATTTCATAAGTGCTGACTAGTACAGAGCATGTTGTAGATACAGTATGAACAGAAACGAAGGAAAGATGAATAGGGATAGTTAGGAACATGATACAGTACAACTTCAAAGGCTGTAAAACTGTTTATATGGAAAGAATCTATTTAGCTGTATATTTACCAACATAAATCCATAAATCCATAAATCCCTCCGTGCATGTGTTTAAATAATAGTGATCTGTTCAGAAGAGAGTCAAGTCTGCACTGAAGACACTTGTTCACCCAGGCCTTTGGCAGCTAGATTGGTTGTTGTTGTTGTTGTTGTTGGTGTTTGTTCTTGTTTTTGTGTCTTGTCTGTTTATTGCTCTGATGTAAAGCGACCTTGGGTTTCATGAAAGGCGATATATAAATTAAAGTTATTATTATTATTATTATTATTATTATTATTATTATTATTATTATTATTATTATTAAAGGCACTGAAAGTCACACAGACACAGCACCTGCTTCATAAGAGGTGATGACAGCATGTCTGGAGAACGTTCGCAACAAAGTAGCGTCTCTTCTCTCCAGCAGAGCCAGTTAGCCTGCCAGGCGGTCAGAGGGCTGGCTGACCAGCCAGGTGGTCAGGCGTGGTCAGGTGATCTCGTAGAGGGGTGGAGGGGCAGAGGGAGGCGGGGTTGGAGGGCGGGAGGGAGGAGGTGTGGAGGGAGATGGAATTGCAGCTGAGGAGTTTTAGATGGTCCATTGTTCCATCTGCATCTGGATAGCTGAGACACACAGGAGAGAAAACACACACACACACACACACAAACAAACAAACAAACACACAACGTTGTTGCAAAATGTAGTCTCATTAGTGCCAGATGTCCAGATGATTTCACATCACAGCGTTTCTGTCTGTCTAAGTGGGACGGCTAGGTATGAGATCTTATGACTTCTTGAGTACAGAGTAGAAGGCAAAGCACAAACACATCCCACACATACCCCCCCCCCCCCCCACATACACACACACACACTCATACACACATGCACACACACACGCACATCCCACACACACCATGCAGGCAGATAAAGTAACACCAGGAGACAGGTCAGAGGAGAGAGAGAGAGAGAGAGAGAGAGGGATAGTTAACAGTGTGTCATTACTCCCCAATGAGGTGTCATCGTGGTTCATGTTGTCCTGTGAGTGAAGCCGGACCAGGATCATCTGACATCACATCTGATCAAGAACACCAGTTTGACGGACCGGCGTGTCACATGACCAGACTGCCCTCGTCTCCCACAGAGAGATGAGAGGTGATGGAGAGAACGGATGTGTGTGTGTGTGTGTGCACTGTATAGGTATGTGTGTTGTGTGTGCATGTGTGTGTGGGAGAGAGAGAGAGAACAAGAGAAAGAGTGCACGTGTGTGAGAGTGATGGTGTGTGGGTTTGAGTATCACATGACTTGGCAGCCATGTGTGTATGTGTGTGTGTGAGAGAGAGTATAAGAGTGTGTGGGTGCATCTGTGAGAAAGTGTGTTCACGCCATGTGCGAATGTGTGTCTGTGTGGGCTAACTACAATTCCATGACATTGCTACTTCTAATCCAAAGTGATTGAAATCGGGATCATTGTAGACGTGCAATTAAGGAGAGGATACGCTGCATCAGATAGACTTGGTCATCAACATGTTGACCAACACACACACACACACACACACACACACACACCGTGAGACTGTAGCTGAGCTCACAGGCAGAGGGTGAGTACAGGCAGTCGTGCTGTTAGCTCACAGACAGAGGGGCAGGAAGGCGAGCAGTCAGACAGACAGACAGACAGGCAGACAGGCAGTCAAACAGACAGACAGGCAGGCAGGCAAGCTGGCAGAGAGACAGACGGTTCTCATGGTGAAGAGTCAGGCAGACAGGCAGCCATGTACCACATCAATGTTCAAACCACTCCCTCATTCCATTGACCTCCATAATCACGTAATAATCACTTATTTCAGAAAAGAACACTCGTGTACGCTTTAATCCAAAAGTGAAAAATATTAAAAAATATGAAAGCATATTGTTCAACAACAGTACAAATCGTGTAAACAATGATTATGACTTAAATGTCAGTGACTGACTCCGGCCACTAGAGGTAGCTAGAGACGATCAGCTCAGTCTCTTGTTTACATGCAAGTAGCTTGGAGCAGCAGTTTATAGAGATCAGTAGTTTGGTTGGTGAAGTGTTGTTAGTTAGTCACATAATCCAGTACTCTGGTTGGTTAGTCAAATTAACTAGCAGTTGTGTGATTGGTTGGTTAATCCGATTAACCAGTAGCAGTGTGGTTGGTTAGTCACAATAACCATTAGTCGTGTGGTAGGTTAGTCAGATTAACCAGCAGTTGTGTGATTGGTTGTTGGTTAGTCAGATAAACCAATAGGAGTGTGGTTGGTTAGTCACATGACAGAGCAACAGTGTTTCTGTGTCTTCTTGATCTTTCGGATACCTGATCCCGGATGTCCGTCCGTCCGTCCCTCTCTCTGCTGTCCCTCCTCCGTCCATGCGTCCAAACCTCGGCGGTGGCTGGGCCTGGTGTTGTTGACGTCACAGTTGGCCCCAGGCTCCGCCCCATGCCGGCCCTGCTGGTAACCATAGTTACGGTAACCCTCAGAGTGGCGGCGACTCTCCCCGTCTCCGCCGTCACCATCGTCATCGTCATCGCTGAGGACAACGAGCTCCGCCTTGATGGACCCCTCGTAGCCCAGGCCTTGGCCGCTGTCGTCCTCGGCGGTCTGATAGCCCATGAAGATGGCGGTGACCGACTCAGACTCGTCCTGATTGGCCGGCATGGCGTTGAGGATGCGGAATGGGGGGTCATCCTGGTAGATCGGGGAGGGGTACCGCTCCTGGTGGGCGGAGTCATAGAAGATGGAAGAGAGTTGGTTGTCCCCGGGGAGCCGGTACAATTCGGAGTAGGACGGGGCGTGGCTTTGGTGGTGGCGGTAACCGTTGGTTGGCTGGTAGCACTTTTCCTTCCTGCTGATGAAAGAGTCCGCTGGAATGTGATTGGCTGAGAGGTAGCTGAGCTCCGGCCGGGAGTAGACTTCCTGGTTGTAGTGTGACTGCTTGTATCTGTTGACGCTGTGGCTGGGTTGGCTGTAGCCCTGCACTCTGCTGCCCCTGCTGGTGGAGAGAGGGGTGGCAGAGACAAACGACCTCACTCCTCTAGTGCTGCTAGAGAGCTCCCTCTGGTGTCCTCTGCTGGCATTACTGTGCGCTGGCGCCCTCTGCTGCCTGCTCCCGGTAGCTTGTCTCAGCAGCTGCTCCACCTCGCTGGGAGTGAGCTCATCCACACCATGTGACCCCAGCCCTGCCCCCGGCCCCTCCCCGTCACACCGCATGGCGTACACGCATTTCCTGCCGTCGTCGTAAACTTTGACCCCACGCTGCTCCAGCTCCTGGGGGGTGACCGTCGCCGTGGATATGACCTTGCTCTCCCCCGTGCGCAGGTCCTT
>NC_140245.1:4485285-4522785 GCF_949987555.1 Borostomias antarcticus
TCTGGCGAGTACAGTAGTAGTACTGACTACAGTACCGTACCTATGTAAAATGCAATCATTGTAAGTCTCTTTGGATGCAAGCGTCTGCTAAATGACTGTAATGTATGTATAAAAGAAAGCTTTTCCTGCAACTAAGCTGAGTCAAGCACATCAAGTATTTCACATTCCTGCATGTGGGTGCATGTGTGTTGGGGGGGGGGGGGGGGGGGGGGGGGGCAGGTCTCTCCTTACATGTTTCCTGGGAACCACCTGACCCCGCCTCCAGACATCCTGTCTCCCTCCTGCTCCAGATTCTTCCTCTCCTCTCTGAGCCCCCCCCCCTCTCTCTCTCTCCTCTCTTACCCTCTCTCTCTCTCTCTCTCCTCTCTTACCCCCTCTCTCTCTCCTCTCTTACCCTCTCACTCTCTCTCTGACCCCCCCTCTCTCTCTCTCCTCTCTTACCCTCTCTCTCTCTCCTCTCTTACCCTCTCTCTCTCTCCTCTCTTACCCTCTCTCTCTCCTCTCTTACCCTCTCTCTCTCTCCTCTCTTACCCTCTCTCTCTCTCCTCTCTTACCCTCTCTCTCTCTCCTCTCTTACCACCCCTCTCTCCCTCCCTCTCTCTCCTCTTCTCTCTTACCCTCTCTCTCTCTCTCCTCTCTCTCTCTCTCTCTCTCTCTCTCTCTCTCTCTCTCTCTCTCACTCTATACACTGGTCAGGTTATGTCTGTTCATACAATTACTGTACCTGTACATGAACACACATGACGATCTCATGACAGGGTTCTTCAGTAACGTTAGTCTGTGTGGGAGAACCCTCTGAAAAACCCTTGAGAACCCTTTTTTGGTTACAGTTAGACCTTCTTATTGGTGAAACGGGTCCTTAAAGACACCAGCCTGCTTCCTCATATAGCCACCATCAGACTGATTTAGAACAGGCATATATAGAGTAGCCTATACCAGCCTGGCTATTCCCAGAGAGAAGATCGCAGACCCATCTGTACCCCAGACAGACACAAGTCTATTCCTGGACAGGAAGCAACATATAACGCTTTATATATATATATATATATATATATATATATATATACAGTATACTGTGTTACTGTATCATGTTAACCTTATTCTCAGAGGCAGGCAGACAGACAGGCAGGTCGTATGGCAGTTCAAGTGAGGAGGCTCCTCTCTCTAAGCAGCGCTAAGCTGATCAATGGTGACTTAGGGGCTAAAACCTCCCCAGACATCTGCCTACTACTGAGGCTATGAACAGGCTACATGCAATCAGCTAACGAGCCCTCTGTTTCTGCACTCCTCCTCCTCAGAACTGGACCTGCTGGGGATGATTCTGACATTCTAGAAATGGAAGGTCAGGTATCTGATTCTGGAGTGTTCTGAATTCCGATAAAAGCTCTCGATATAAGCTGCTATGGTGTATTCCGATGCCTTCATTAAGTTGAATGATGTCCCTTATACCTTCATAAGCTGTTAGGACACCCCCGACTCGAGACATCCCACCTGGAGTTAGCACTACGGGTGAAAACTGAAGCGGTTTAGCAGTTTTAGGGGATTAAAGACCCCCGCGTGTCTCCTCTGTTACGTTTCCAATTGAGTAAGAGAGAAGCTCCACACACATAAACACACATAGGCTCCTACGGTAGTCTACTTGATAACTGCATACTAAGACTATAAGCAAGCGGACAGCCCATCCTAAGCAACCGTACCGGACACACAGTAAACCTGTTCTGGCCTGTGAGTGGTTCTGATTGATGACAGGTACGTGCCCTCATACCACAGTCACAAAAGTTTTCAAACGCATTAAAATCACCAGCAGCTAAAATCACCAGCAGCTAACAAGGTATTCACTCACCAGCCGTGCGATCAAACCGGTAATAGCCTAGGCTATAAAACTCTGTGGAGATCCCAGTTCAGCACTAGTCAACGGGACAGCGCGCTCTGTCTCCTAATGTCACCACGTCGGGAGGCTACTAGTGTGGGCGGGTCAGGGTGGCTGGCAGGTGCTCTGAGTTAGGCGCGTGAGTGGCAGTTTGCACCAATTGGACGTGTCGCGGGAACACCCTCGTGCTAAAGTGGAGTTGGGACTGCTAGGTGCGCGCTCTCACCTCCCGGTTTCACACACCTCACGCGCTTCTCTAGTTTGGTGACGGTTTCTCTGAATGTTCACAGCTGTGCGCCTCTACTCTGACAGACGTGCAAGTCGGCGGTAAATGGGATAACAGTCTTCAAATGTTTAACAGTAGTCTAGATGACAGTGTGTGAACGTGACATTATGGCCTTTTTCGTATTTTTCTGGTTTCATCCCGTGCATGTCCATGTAGCCTGCCTATCATTTCTGCCAGGGAATGTTTGAGGGGTCGGCTAATTCTACCCTGCACAGCACGTAAACCCACATTGGTCGTAGTTTGGTAGGCCTACATTTGCGACGGTACCAACAGCGGACCTAGCTGACACGTGCCTATACAGTCGCAAAATAACCCAAATAACCGACCTCAGTGAGACTGTACGGCAACGTAGCCGTCACTGCTGCTGAAATCCGTAACTACGATGTAATTAAATGACGTGACAATGCTGTTACATTACAGTCCCACCCTGACTTTATTGGAAATTTACATTTGTCACAGTGGGTCAGAACATTTGTAAATTACTTAGGGTTTTAAAATGAATTTTGACAGAATTTGATTATTGAATAGAGAATAGAGAATATTATTTAAAAAAGAAAAGGGCAGGAGTTCTGGGGAGCCTAGACCTGCATTACATCTTAAATGTTGAGAGACTCGCGTTGAGGTATCTGATTTGCGGGAGAATATTTGCGCTGAATTATTAACTATGGCAAATGTTACAATTTAAAACATGTAAATAAAACATGTAAATAATGTAATGTAATGCATCATCCCCAACATAGGCGGCAGCAGTGAGTAGGCTAAACAAAGCGGAGAGCGCCGAATCGCCGGTAGAAGAAGACAGTCGATGCGCTGTGGATATTAGCCATTTAAGTGTACAAATTTGCCTTTTATTTGAAAGGTGGGGGACTACAAACTGTAGCGACCTCGGAGAAAAGGCTTTCATCTTTCCAACGATGTGTTTACTTTGGTGATTAACGAAACGGTTTTGTCTGTAGACTCGGACGAGCGGGCCGAGGAAGCGCATTCATAGGTAAATTGCATTGAGAGTAACGGCGTTATCTGTAGGATATCGCCCTGGACCCTATGGGGAGCCTACCTACGCCCTAGCGGCACATCTCAATAAAGACTTTTTAACTTTTGGCAGTTGCTTTATTTTGAACGAGAGAATATTATTATAATATTAACGCCAAATCCAGGATACTCGTAAAGGCGCCTGCGTTGTTATGAACGGAACGCTGATAGGCTGCTAGAATCAGCTGCTAGAATAAGCCAGCTAATTTATGGCAACAAAGCCATTGAGATATGCCGCTATACGCGTGGGTAGGCTCCCCAGCTCAGTTTTTTGGTTTAATTTGCAATAGCACCTTCATCACACCTGTCTGAAAGTGCCAATCAAGTGATTTACAGTGATTTTAGAACTCTATGACTCACACAAAAGTGGTTTTGTCAAAAGAGCCTTGCAAACCGTGACGTCACAGTGCGCCCTTGTGACGTGGGCCAGGAGGAGTATAAAAGCCAGAGAGCGACAGAGGAAGAGCAGCCAGAGAGAGAGATAGAGGGGGGCGTCTCCCTCTCTCTCCCTGGATCTCTCTCGTGGGCCAGAGAGAGAGAGAGAGGAGGAGGAGATGTCAGATTGATATCTCCTCCTCTCTCTCTCTCTCCGTCTCTCTGGCCAGAGAGGGGGGGAGGAGGAGATGTCAAGATGCTATCTCCTTCTCCTCTCTCTCTCTCTCTCTGGACCACTGAGAGAGAGTCAGGGAGAGAGAGAGAGATGTCCTCTTCTCTCTCTCCTCTTCCATGGCTCGGAGGAGGAGGCGGTGGTGGTGGCAAATTCATCATCATCATCATCATCATCATCATCATCATCATCATCAAATTCATCATCATCATCAAATTATAAAAACTAAATAAAATATTTTTTTTAATAATAAAAACTGATTCTGATTCTTATTGTAAGCTATAGCCTAGTGATAAGATAAGATAAGATAATATATCCATGTTAGCATATAGGAGTAGCCTACTGTTACTATAGTTACTGTTAGCACTTCAAACTTCCACCGTGTCACCAGCTGCTGGCCCCTCTTCGCAGAGCAACCGACGTATTTTCCACCGGAGGTTTCGCGTCGCCCTGATTCAACCAGGTGTTATGCGGAATTCTGTGACCATCAGTGATCCGGTGGTCACTGATTTCCGCATGTTAATGGTGCGTTCGTTTGTGGTCGGAGGTGGCAAGTCGCAAGTGGCAAAATACCTACCTCCGACCTGTGTGCATTCGAGCTATATACCATTATATCACAGTTAACTAGTTATATCTAGTGCATTCGAGCATCTGGGGGCTGAGAAACATATCCGAATTTGCGACGAGGAAGTGCGAGTTCATGCAGTGTTTTATTTAATAATTCCTAGTAGCAAGTCGCAATTTGCCACCTCCCAGTTATAAACGAACGCACCATAATACACCGACATCTGTGATCACCGAAATGTGTGACCACCGGTCACAAAATCCGATGGTCACACATCCCGGTGCGTTAATACACAGAATACAAAGTGTTAATACACTTTGAAGCTTCAAAGCCCCGCCACCACTAGCCTACAGAAGAAGACTACCTCGGGTTATTTAATGGTAGCGCCAAAACTCAGCATTTGTTAAAAATAGACCCTTTTGCTTAGGTAAGTGAAGTAGCTACGGGGCTAGCTGTTGCTGAGCGACTTCCCATTGGCCGAATTCATCACGCGGTTAACGACTAGTCATTAGGCTACAGAGGGCGAGGAAATAACCTGGCACGCGCTCCGGGCGTATCAATCATCCTGACAGAAACAGGTGTGTGTGTGAGGGGGGATGTAGCCATGGCAACAAACCACACAGATCCCCAAATACCTAGCGCAATGACTCTGCAGAAACTACAGACATTTTGTCAGACAGACATTGTCATCTAGCGACTGCCAGTCATCCCGAAGTTCTGAATAGCACTAACTCTATTCTGCCCGACCCTCACCATAACCTTATTTCTGAATTATTCAATGCTTCTCTGTTCTTCCCTCCCTCTGTGTATTTAGCGGTCGACTTCACAGGTTCAGAATAAACCTGCTATACAAACAAAACAAGAGAGACATACACCCCCCCTCCTAGACCCTGCTACAGTGTTGTGTGTGTTTACACTCCCTGTTATAACCTGTCACCCTCACCTGCACGGGACATTCTCTGCTGTTCCTAGCGAGGTAGAAACATGCACACGCACGCACGCACACACACACACACAAACCTCTCTCTCTCTCTCACACACACACATACTCCCTCTCTCTCTCATGCCTCCATCCACCCCCTGCTCGGCTGAGTTATCTGCTCCTGCTCCTCTGGTCTGGTCAGGACCTCACAGTCTTGACATTATTACTGCCCTGGATGGCCAACTATAAACAACCCTGTGACATGAACACCTAAAGGCTGTTGTTATCCAGGTCGTAACTCCTCAGCTGCTTTCAGACCACCCAGAGTCTGACACACACACACACGCATGTACACACACACACACACACACACACACACACACACACACACACACACACACACACACACACACACACACACACACACACACACTCCCTAGCTGGCAGGACTCATAGGTGTGTGTTCCCATGGAGGGGGTAGTGTGTGAGAGTGTGTGGAATGGATGCAGTGGCCAGCGTGGTGATGGTGGTTTATAATGTCATAGACCAGGCATGTTTCACTGTCGTGGTCAGAGATAGCAGCTTCTTCTGTCTGGTTTCTACCTCTCTTCCCCTTCCCCCATTTCTCTCTCTCCCTCCCTCCCTCCGCCTCCACTCTCTTTCTCCCCCTCTCTCACTCTACGTCTCTCTCTCTCAGTCTACGTCTCTCTTTCTCTTATGTCAGTACAATGTGGCTCAAGCGTGCGGTGACCTAACCTACTTACTGCTCTAATCCAATCAGTTTCTCTCCCTCCTCCGACAGCAGTATTGATCCTGGGGAGACACTCACAGAGGGGGGGGTCAACTGCAAGTCTATTCACCTCTTCTGCCCTCAGGGACTCCATTCACCTCTTTCTTTTTCTCCTTTTCTCCATCTCTTGTCCTCCTTCTGTCCTCTCTCTCTCCTCCCCTGGTCAGACAGGCAGAGCTCTTCCATTGTATTTGACCATCGGTCAGTAGTCTAGACGCTATTCACAAAGCTCTGTCACAAAGTACTGTATGTGACCTGACCCTAAACCCTCCCACGGCCGTCATCATCATCATCATCATCATCTTGGTACATGGTGCCATGCTACATCTTCATGGTAGCCTGTATGAGAGTCTTGAGATGGGCCGGCCTGCTCTGATCATGTGTTATAACCGTTTCCATGGATAGAGAATTCTAGCGACGTCAACATAGTATTGATCAATTGGTTTAGCAAATGTGTTCATGGCACATTCCCGTGTGTGTGTGTGTGTGTGTGTGTCTGCCTCGTTCTCAGAACACAGCAGCCAGAGTCTTTACCTTCTACCTCCAGCAGAGGGCGCTAAGGTACATCTGGAGAGAGAATGAGAGACGCGAGAGAGAGACAGGGAGGGAGAGAGTGAGAGAGAGAAGAAAGAAAGATACATGAGGGAAGAGAGAGAGAGAGAGAGAGAGAAAACAGGGTGAGAAACAAAGACAGAAAGAGTTGATCGGCCTTTGTGACCCGCCACCTTCACCCCCCTAAAAGTACAAACACACGCGCGTGCGCGCGCGCGCACACACACACACACACACACATACACACACACACACACACACACACACACACACACACACACACACACACACACACACACACACACACACACACACACACAGTGCTCTCCACCCATATGCCAACTGTTGTAGTGGCTGGGGGCAGGAGAGAGAGGAGATTAGACCTCCAGGATTAGAGTGGCACCCAGAGGGGTCTAACTCAGGATTACCCTAACCTACTGTAACCCCTGACAGTGTGTGTATGTGTGTGTGTGTGTGTGTGTGTGTGTGTGAGAGAGAGAGAGAGGGAGAAAGAGAGAAATAGAGAGACAGAGTGAGATGGTGAGACAATGAGAGTGTGTGCGAGAGAGAGAGAGAGAGAGAAAGAGAGAGACAGAGAGAGAGAGAGATACCGAGAGAGATAGAAAGAGACAGACAGATAAAGAGAGATACCGAAGGAGAGAGAAAGAGAGAGAGACAGACAGACAGATAAAGAGAGATGCCGAAAGAGAGAGAGATAAAGAGGAAGAGAGACAGGCAAAGCGAGAGATACCGAGGGAGAGAGAGAGAAAGAGAGTTGACTGCTCCTGCTTGCTGCCTCACGCTGTCTCTGTGACAGCGTTGCCATGGTAAATTCTCTTGGAGGCTGGAGAGCTCTGATCAACTGTGGCCTATGTACACACACATACACACACACACACACGCACACACACACACACACACACACGCACACACACGCGCACACACACACGCACACACACACACACACACACACACCTGAAAACCCATTGTGGACACATCCATCCATCCATCCATCCATCCATACATTCATCCTTCCTGCCACCAGTCACCAACCTAAGGCTTCACAAGAAACAATGCCAGGAAAAAAATTGACATTCTTCCTTTCCTCTCCCCTCCTGTCCTCTTCTCTCATCTGCTCTCCTCTCCTCCTCTCCCCTCCTCCTCTCCTCTCCCCTCCTCACCCTGCCTTGTGAGAGAGAAAAGAACAGAGCACGAATGCTGTCTTCTACACCATTGCCATGGCAACGTGGCTGAGACAGCAAACTTGCGGCACTTCTCTCTGCACGCACACATACACACACACACACACACAAACACACACACACAAACACACGCAGGCTGATGGCGATGGTTAAATAGGACACCGGTCTGACTGTTTGTGCCAGTGTGTGTCTGTACCTGTGTATTCGTCTGCACGAGAGCATGACGGTGGTAGTGTGTGTGTGAGCGTTTTTGTGCGTACGTGTTTGGAGGCGAGAGTGTGATTGCGTGCTTCTGTGTGTGTTTGGAGGTGAGAGTGTGATTGCGTGCTTGTGTGTGTGTGTTTCTGTGTATGACTGCGCTCTGTGAGGAATCCGAAAAGCCTACGTTACAGTGAAGAGTCTCTCCCTGTGAGACTTGTATGTACGATGGGAGGTATGAGGAAGGGAGGGAGGGATGAGGGGTAATGGAGGGAAGGATAGAGAGAGGGATGAGGGGTAATGGAGGGAAGGATAGAGAGAGGGATGGTGGGTTATGGAGGGAAGGATAGAGAGAGGGATGAGGGGTAATGGAGGGAAGGATAGAGATGGATGAGGGTTATGTAGGGAAGGATAGAGAGAGGGAAGGATAGAGAGAGGGATGAGGGTTATGGAGGGAAGGATAGAGAGAGGGATGAGGGGTTATGGAGGGAAGGATAGAGAGGGGGATGAGGGGTTATGGAGGGAAGGATAGAGAGAGGGATGAGGGGTTATGGAGGGAAGGATAGAGAGAGGGATGAGGGTTATGGAGGGAAGGATAGAGAGAGGGATGAGGGTTACGGAGGGAAGGATAGAGAGAGGGATGAGGGGTAATGGAGGGAAGGATAGAGATAGGGATGAGGGTTACGGAGGGAAGGATAGAGAGAGGGAGAGAGAGAGGGGAGAGGACAGATGTAGGAGGAGAGTGGTGAAAAGAAGAGAGATCAGGAGGTGAGAGGAGAGGCAGAGAGAGGAGAGGAGGGGAGGAGTTGATTGGCTCTTGACATTAAACACATTTTGTACTATTGTATTTGTTCTGTAGTTATGTGTGTCGTCAACTCGTCAACACTGTAAATGTGGGAAACCTCAGTGCTTTACGAGTATAAATAAAGGTTTGAAATTAAATGATTGTTACCAGTCACTGGTTATTGCCTTAGATTGCCAGTCTGGGTGAGGTCTTAAAACATACAACTCTTTCAGACAGCATACAGTAGTGCACCCTAATCAAAACACCTACCTCTTCTGCCCTCCTCCCTCTCCTCCTCCCCTCCCTCTTCTCATCCTCTCTCTCTCCTCCTGTTGTCTTCAGGGACACAATTTAAGCGTTTTCCCTCCCTCATTCTCTCCTCTCTCTCTACTTGGGTCGTCGTCTCTGTGACCTACTTAAGATCGCCTGCTGATCAGACTCTCCCTCCATCTCTCTCTCCCTCCTCTCTCTCCATCCGCTCCCTTCCTCCCTCCTTAGATCCCCACTCTCCCTCTATCCTTCCACCCCCCCCCCCCTCTCTCTCTTTTCATCTCTCGATCCTCTGTCTCCTCTTTATCCCTAACACTGACCCTGCTGTTGGGATTATGTGCTTGTCAGGTACCAGAAGGCAATTGAGTTTGTTCAACAGTAAATGTGAAGAGTAATTGACTATCGTCTGGTGACATCATCACACCAGGTGTGTATGATCCAGGGACTGAGGCTGGTGATCGGGGGACAGAGGGAAAGACAGACAGGCAGACAGGCAGGCAGACAGACAGGCAGACAGACAGACAGGCAGGCAGGCAGACAGACAGACAGGCAGACAGACAGACAGACAGACAGGCAGACAGGCAGGCAGGCAGGCAGGCAGGCAGGCAGGCAGGCAGGCAGGCAGGCAGGCAGGCAGGCAGGCAGACAGAGACAGACAGGCAGGCAGACAGGCAGACACAGGCAACCCTAACCATCCACACACTCTCCTCTAGTTTGATATCAAACATTTATTTCAATATTTTCAGTGGACAAGGTCAACCCTATAAACACAGCAGCAGGCCTGCTATCAGCACACAGAACAATCCTCTCCTCTGCTCAGCCCCCAACTGTGACTCAGCACTAGCCAATAACTCCGCCAGAGGCCGAAGGCATCAGCCAATCACCAGGCCAGAAAAGCAGGTACATCATATCACAGACAAGATCTTGCCTTCTGAACCAAAACCAAAAAAAAAAAACACGACTCCAGGTCAGAATTGGCTGCAGTAGATATGTTGCCATGCCTACAGTCATATAGCAACAGACTGGCAGAGATACAAAGAGTTATATATACAGTACAGCCATATAAAGGATGAGCAGTTGGAATGGCCGTGTGGTCAACATTGGTAACGTCAGTCTGTTTATATCCACACTCCAGCCTTCATCTTCTGAAGGGCTCGAATAGAAAAGTGGCTGTTATACAGGTTAGCCTACGCATCAATATGAATACCATGCAGCTATGGAGACAGGTCAAAGACAGGTTAACAGGCAAGTAGAAAACTCTAGCTGTGCTGACTTGAATATACATCTCTTACATACAGCCCATCAAAAATATCCATATCAATATCAATTAAGATTTCAACGAAAAGAAAAACACAAAAATAACCTTGATTATCGAATAGAAAGGTACACCATCTCCTCAGTAGACACATCCTCTCTGAAAGCTGAACAAGTACCTTCATACAATCCCTCCAGCAACGCTACCAACACGCCGTACGGTAGCAACTGCACACGTAGTGCAAACACCAAAGTCCACTCTTGGGTTCACTCCAACCTCCCAACCGTAACAGGTAGGACTCCACACCATGATAATAATAACATGAATAATAATTTAGGTTAGAACAACAAGTTATTGGCACAGTTCAGAAAATAGTTTGCTTCGAACATCCTAGTTCACATTATTCTGTAAAACATTCATGTATGAATACTGTCAGTCTACCTTCACACTGGTAATTGATTAAGAAAGGTAAACTAGTTAACTGGTTAAGAAAAGTAGAATACTAAAACTAGTTGACTGGTTAAGACTAGTAAACTAGTAACATGACAATTTATGGCACATGTAGAAATAGTGCAACTAACTAATGTAGTTGTACTGTAGTTGTCAGTAAAGTTACATTTGTATGAATATGACTCCCGTCTCCTTGGAGACCAATTAGCCTATCACAAGACAGACTATTTAGTGATTGGTCCTTATAAATGGTAAATCCAGAGATGATTGGTTCAGTTTCGCTGTCAATCATCCAGAACCCATTTAAATCTAAAACACGTTGGTAGTTGGTATCATATAAATATGTACATAGTAAAATATAAACATTTGTCTTCACATTATTAATGGCAGGCATGGCAGTAGCTGCACACACCTAAGATTATGGAGCACCTACAGTATGATGTCACGTCGTCGAGAAGGGACTCAGAAACAGACAATCCCGGGTCAAATACACAGATTTCAAATGCTTGAAAGCACATTTGAGGTGTGTTTGGTTTATCTCAGAGTGCACTCCTGGGACTGCCCCATGGCTACCATGGTAATGGGTAAACTATATCAAGTGCACTCCACGTATCGGAGGTCGGAAGTGAAGCCTGTTGATTGGATCAAATACTTCAGTCCTAAATCAAAGTACCACAATCTCTTTTGAATCATCCTGTAACACCTTAGAATACGTAAGTAATTATGTAAAATACTGGTGAACCATGTTGATAACATTCCTTCATAGTACTGTAATTGTTCTGTATGAAAAAGAAAGTATTTTGTGCTTTTTGACAAACAGGTAGGTTTCTATAGCAAACGGAGAGAATGACTGTACACTGATTATATCAGTATAGCCTTCTGCTAGTCCTTGAGGACAATGACTGTGTGTGTACTGTATGTGTGTGTGTGTGTGTGTGTGTGTGTGTGATCTGGTCTCATCTGTATTTGTCTGTGTGTGTGTGTGTGTGATCTGGTCTCGTCTGTGTGTGTACACAATATCACAAATCAACTGAGTCTGGTCTAATCATGAATCAACTGTTGCCAATTTACAATTTACCATTTTTTTATAAGAAATGAAGCAAGTCACCCAACCACCACAGTCTATCGGGCTGTCAGAACCAGTTATACTAACAGACCAGCTAGTCAACTAGCAGTGAGTCTTAAGTAGACCAGCTAGTCGACTAGCCGTGAGTCTGAAGTAGACCAGCTAGTCGACTAGCTGTGAGTCTGAAGTAGACCAGCTAGTCGACTAGCCGTGGGTCTGAAGTAGACCAGCTAGTCGACTAGCCGTGGGTCTGAAGTGTGGCACAGTGCAGCAGCTGTCGAACTACGGTACTCATAGTGGTACTGTAGTTAATGTGGTTGAGTCCAGTTGTGGTAGATCACAGAAAACAGCTGATCACAGGCTCATTTTCTACTGAACGCCACTTAGCCAGTCAGAGATGTAGCTGCTTGATCCCTATAGGCAAGTCCAACGGTGGTGGGGGGTGGGGGTTTGGGTGGGGGGTGGAGCTTGGTGGGGGCGGGGCCTCATTCCTTATAGGCCAGTCCCAGGGTCTCCTTATAGGCCAGGCCGAGGGTTGGGGGCGGGGTTGGGGAGGGCGAGGGCGACGCCCGGGGGTAGTAGATGTGGCGGTTGGCGTTGTCGGGGCTGGGCCCCCTCTCCGGAAGGAGGATGATGGTGCCCTTCCTCCTGAGGGTGGAGTCCCGGCTGGAGGCCACGGAGTGGGTGTCGGACCCCGCCTCGCTCCCCGCCCCCTCCACGGGGGTCACCCGGATGGTGGTGATGCTCTGCTGCTGGTGGGGGTGCCCGGGGTGCATGGTGTGGAGGGGGTGCAGGGGGTGGACCACGTGGGGGTGCGAGGGGGGATACTGCCCCCCTCCGTGCTCGCTGCCCGTGTCCATCCCCGCCGCGCTCCGCCGCCCGTCCACCGAGCCCGGGTAGCCGTCCCTCATCGAATCGCAGCTCTCCGAGTCACGGTTGAGGTCGTTGAGCTCGAAGGTGGACTGGCGCAGGCTGCCGCGCTGATCCGGAGGCTTCCACCGCCACGAGCCGCTCCCGTCCGTGCTGGGGGGCCGGACCACCGGCCTGTTCTCTGGGTGGGCCTCCACCCTCACGATGCCCCCCCCGGGCGGGCCCTGGTGACCCGGGGGGCTGGGCTCCTGCTCGTTCAGGGCGCGGTAGCGTATGGAGCCGGTGCAGCTGACGGTGCTGCCGTCCTCGGAGCTGCCCTCCCGGTCCCGGTTACCCAGCAGCCCCTGCTGTTTGGACAGCGCCATGACGGCCATGATCCGGGGCTGTCCTCCCGCCCTGCAGGGGGCGCCGCTCTTCTCCGCCACCTTCAGCCACTTGGCACGCACGGAGCCCCCGCCCCCTCCCAGCCCGCAGCCCACGCCGTTGTCCTCTGATTCGTCCTCGTCCTGGTGGGGGGCGGGGCTGTTGGTCACGTGGTCGGGCATCTCCTCGGGGATGTGCACTAGCTGGGAGGAGCCGGGGCGCGACTGGATGGAGACCCGCGCCCCTCCGGCCAATCCGCTGCTGCCGTTGTGCGGGAGGTGGTTGTGATTGGTCAGGGGCACGGTGCTGGCCGCCAGCTGGCGGTACTGGGCGGGGACGTGGGCCCCGGCGCGGAGCTCCGCCTCCAGGCCCATGGCGGACGGCTCGGAGCTGCATCGGAGCTCCATCGTCCTCTGGGGGGAGGAGCAGGAGGAAGGGGAGGAGCGGCCCACTACCACCCCACTGTCCATCACCTGCAGGACAGGACAGGACAGGACAGGACAGGACAGGACAGGACAGGACAGGACAGGACAGGACAGGACAGGACAGGACAGGACAGGACAGGACAGCGTAGGGCAGGACAGGACAGGACAGGACAGATTGAGCAAAACCAGAGGGAAACATGTTCAAGGTATTTGAATGGGTGTAAAACTCAGCCTTCTAAGTGATGATGAAAAGACTTCATTGAATCTTCACTGAATAGAGACATAAAGAAGGCTTTGCAAAACTTGGAAGTAAAAATATTGAGTTGCCGATCACTCAACACCAAACCGTAAAAAATTTACACATTTTTCCCTCTCTTCTCCAAAAGATCAACTGTATGTAGTTTGTCCCCTTCCCTCACCTGTAGTGACAGCTTCCTGTTCTCGTTCTTGCTCTTCCACTGGGAGAGCAGCTGCTTGGAGCGCTGGGAGTCCATGGAGGCGTGAATGGAGGCGTGGCGACGCGGAACCCGGTGGTTCTCCTCGGGGGCGGAGCCTCCGTGCGACCTAGGCGGAGGGGAGAGGAGGTCAAGAGTCAGGATATGAGGTCACAGGTCAGGGGGCATATGTATATGTATGTGTGTGCTACTGTCTCACCGTGGCAGGGTGTTGCTGAAGGTAACCAGGCTGTCCTGATTACCCAGAGGGCTCGGTGGCGTGATGACCTCCACCTCGGCGCTCTGCCTTTTCAGACTGGCCAATGAGGCCTCGCGGTGGGAAGGGACACGCGTCAGCATGGCCTCTGATTGGCTGGCTGAGAGGCCGTCGCTGTTGAGACAGTTGGGCTGTGGGTGGCGCCCGGCGTTCTGGCTGAGGTTCGGGACAGAGGAGAGGGGGGGCTCGCGCAAGGGAGGGGGGGTCTGCTGTCTGGAGCGGTCCTCGCTGGCCTGGAAGTTACCTACTGCATACAGACCCTGCGCACACACACACACACACACACACACACACACACACACACACACACACACACACGCTGGTCAGGGAGTTGTCATAACCGGAGGACACACAGTGACGGTCCAACACAACTACAATCCCACTGCCTGCAGCTCTCTCCATACTACAAGGATCTGTGTGGGTGTGTACTGTGGGCAGGCTAGGAAGTGTCAGAGTGAGTGTGTGTTTGTGTGTGTGTGTGTGTGTGTGTGTGTGTGTGTGTGTGTATGTGCGTGTGTACTGTGGGCAGGCCAGGAAGTGTCAGAGTGAGTGAGTGAGTGTGAGTGTGAGTGTGTGTGTGTGTGTGTGTGTGTGTGTGTGTGTGTGTGTGTGTGAGTGTGAGTGTGTGTTCCTGCAGTCTGGAGTGTGTGTGGGAGGTGGTATTTATAACTGGCTATGAACCAGGCCATGAGCAGACTATTGGCTATTCAACTGGATATCCTATGTTCTCCTTCACTCTACAATCAATTCAGTTCATCAATTCAGTTCACAATATCAGTTTGATTCTAGAATGTCAGTGTTCCGTCTGTAAGGTGATCTGGAGGGTTCTAGAGTGTTGAGGGGGGCATTCTAGAGTGTTGGTGCTCTGGCGTTCTACGGGGGTCTCTAGTGGTGCGCCGAGGCGTTACCAGGTAGAGGGCGATGCCGCCGCCCAGCAGGAAGCCGCAGTAGACGTCCACGGCGTGGTTCCTGAACTGGATGATCCTGGTGAGGCCGGCCATGATGGCCATCATGACGAAGCTGAACACCAGCAGCGGCTTCAGCAGCTTGGACGAGTCCGTCAGCGTGGCGTTGAAGTACATCTGCGCACACGGACACGGCGGTGAGGTGCGTGCGCGCGTGCGTCTTGTGTGTCGAAGTATGGCTGGATAGAGTGTGTGTGTGTGTGTGCGTGCGCGTTATTATACACACAGAGATGTAGACAGCAGCGAAGGACGCCAGAGTAGCATGTTGAGAAGGAAATGATTTCCTGGAGAGAGAGAGAGAGAGAGAGAGAGGGAGAAAGAAAGAGAGAGAAAGAGAGAGAAAGAGAGAGAGAAAGAGAGAGGGAGAAAGAAAGAGAGAGAAAAAAAGAAAGACAGAGAGAAAAAGAGAGAGAGAAAGAAAGAGAGAGAGAGAGAGAGAAGACAGATTGTTAGAGAGGGGGTGGGATTCAGATTCAGACGTTGTATTGCCTGTGTGTGACAGGCTGACATGTTGCCAGGGTCTTTAGGGTCTAATGATCAATAAGGATTCACACGGTATACATGTTTCTCCCTGCTGCTTTATTTCCCTGCACCGAACTAATCCAGTGTTTCCCCCTCACTGACGACTTGCTCAGGTCCATATAGCATACAATATATACATACAGTATATATCAATATATCAACCACAAGATCTCCTGTCCTCCACTGTCCTGCCTCAGTGTCTCTCTCCCTCCCTCTCTCCCTTTCTCTCTCTCTCTCTCTCTCTCTCTCGTCTCAGTCCCCCTGCCTCAATCTCTCTCTTCTGTCCACCTTAGACTAGTACGGACTCCCTCAGGGGAGGACAGAGGACAGAGACCTGGAGAGGTCAACACTAAGGCCCTGCTGTCCTATGCAAATGAGCCGGCCTTCCTGAGTGGCTGGAGGAGGATGTACACATGCTGAATATTAATGAGTACACAGGAACTGACAGCCTGGGAGAAGAACTGAACAATCTGTGAGACACTGCAGTGGAGGAGCCTGGTGTGTGTGTGTGAAGGTGTGTGTGTGTGTGTGTGTGTGTGTGTGTGTGTGTGTGTGTCTGTGCATGCGGTGGGTGTGAGTGTGTGTGTGTGTGTGTGCATGCGGTGGGTGTGTTAGTATGTGTGTAACTGAACATTCTATCAAACTTAAGGGCGGGCGGAGAACCTGTGTGTGTGTGCGTGTGTGTGTGCGTGCGGTGGTTGTGTTTGTATGTGTGTGTGTGTGTGTGTGTGGTAGAGATGCGAATATTGCGGAATGCGGATATATCCGCGACATCCGCGGATATCCGCATCCGCGGGTGGGTGACTAATGGGTGGGTGATTGTGATTAATTTCGGGTGGATTGCGGGTGGATTTGTCAGTTATATTCGTATTTAATAACTACTATAATTATATATATTATATTATATATTATATTATAACAACTGTGAGAAAGCGCGAGACCTGCCAGCAGCTCACTCAAATACCCTTGACCACATCGTCAACCGAGATCCTGCAAAAGCGAGCCTATAATCTTTAAATTATTTAAGTCAAGAAACTGCGCCTATATGAAAAGCGAATGATGTTAAACAGATGCAGGCCTCCCTGCCTGATGAGTCACTAGCACAGGCTACAGTATAGCAAGGTGTGTGTGTGTAGGTGTGCATCTGTCTCTGCTATACTTTACATCCAAACCCTGTCCACAACCAGCGCTGTCTCAACATATACATCTTCCATAACCACAGCAGAACCCTAAACTGTATGTTTAGGGTTCTACCCATAACACAACCACATTGACTTGCCGCCCTAAACATCCTTGAATCAGTCCTGGGCACATTGTAGCCATACGTCACCCCAAAACAGCGCTATACTACATACAAACACAACCTATGTATAATTATATCTAAATATAGCATTTCTGTCCATTATGTTACCATTCTAACCAGTCAGAGTTGATGAGCGCCAGGTGGCGGAGATGTCCTTTATGACCACAACATGACCACAGTTCAACCACACACGACTACAGTATAACCACACCGTATAAGGACACATGACCGCAGTATAAGAACACACGACCACAATTCAACCACATCTGACCACAGTTCAACCACACACGACTACAGTATAACCACACCGTATAAGGACATGTGACCGCAGTATAAGGACACACGACCACAATTCAACCACATCTGACCACAGTTCAAACGTGGTACACCCGTGAGCGCTACCTGCCGGCGTTGATGAGGGCCAGGTCGGGCCCAGAGCAGATGTCGTCCATGATGAAGGCGGTGTGGTCGTCGCAGGTGAGGTTGAGCGCGGTCAGGTTGGGCTTGCACACGGTCAGGAAGTAGGGGGCGTGGTAGCCGGTGGACAGCTGCAGGACGTCGGTGATCAGAGCCGTGATGCACAGACCGAACACGTGCACTCCTGGGTTGGGGGGGGGGGGGGGGTCAGAGAGACAGGGAGGGGAGGGAGGGAGAGGTTTGGTGAGTGTGTGCGTTTGTGTTTGAGTTTGGGTGTGTGCATACAGTATATGTTTGCATGATTATGTGTGTGTTTGCATGAGCGTGTGTGTGAGTGTGTGTTTGTATGTGTTTGCGTGTGTGTGTGTTTGTATGTGTTTGCGCGAATCTGTGTGCGTGTGCGTGCCACACAGCTCCTACCCACGAAGCGGACCGCCCTGCGTATGTAGGAGTTGAAGTTGCAGCCGGCAGCGTTGATGCTGGCCTCCGTCTTCAGACCAGAGTTCCTCCTGGACAGACAGCAGTAGAGAATACCCTCCCCTAGCATGATCTATTAGAGAGGCAGGAGGAGAGGAGGAGGAGAGGAGGAGAGGAGGAGGGAGGTTAGATAGACAGCAGTGCAGTATACCCTCTCCTAGCATGATTTGGTAGGATAGAGGGAGGAGGAGTGGAGGAGGAGTAGAGGAGGAGTAGAGAGGGGAGGAGGTGGGAGAGAGAGGAGGGTTAAAATGAGATACACATTATGAAAAGCAGACAGGACGGCAGACAGACAGAATGAGCCAGAGGCAGACAGACAGACAGACAGACAGAATGAGCAAGAGGGAGGCAGACAGACAGACAAGACAGACAGACGGACAGACAGACAGGCAGACAGGCAGGCAGACAGAGGCCTGAAGCCTACGTAAACCTTGCAGCTCCTGGCTTGCTGAGATGAGAGGTTGTGCTCCTCACTGTCTCTCTAGGCTTCACTACTACAGAGCTGAGTGTCCCACTAACCCGTTTCTGCTCTGCTAAGGACCTGAAAAACCCAACAGAACCAGACACACATCTGCTTGCTGAGGTCGCAGTTATCTACAACAGCAGAGCGAAATGCCTGAACAGAGAGAGAGAGAGAGAGAGAGAGAGAGAGAGAGAGAGAGAGAGAGAGAGAGGGAGAGAGAGAGAGAGACAGAGAGGGAGGGAGAGAGAGAGACAGAGAGGGAGGGAGAGAGAGTCAGAGAGGGAGAGAGAGAGGGAGAGAGAGAGACAGAGAGGGAGAGAGAGAGAGAGGGGGGGGGAGAGAGCAGAGTAGCGAGAGAGAGAGGGAGAGAGAGAGAGAGAGAGAGAGGGAGGGAGAGAGAGAGGGAGAGAGAGAGAGAGAGAGAGAGGGAGAGAGCAGAGTAGTGAGAGAGAGAGAGAGTCAGAGAGGGAGAGAGAGAGTCAGAGAGGGAGAGAGATAGGGAGAGAGAGAGGGAGAGAGAGAGAGAGAGGGAGAGAGAGGGAGAAAGCAGAGTAGTGAGAGAGAGAGAGAGAGTCAGAGAGGGAGAGAGAGAGTCAGAGAGGGAGAGAGAGGGAGAGAGAGAGAGAGAGAGAGAGAGAGAAGGATAGATGAGATATTTACAGAAAGAGTAGAACAGATGAGAGAGCAGAGCAGGGCAGAGTAGGGCCAGAGAAGAGAGCAGAACAGGAGAGATACAGTAAGAGAGAGCAGAGTAAGGATAGGAGACGACCCAGTAAGACCATGAGAAGCAGCTCTAGCTAGCTAGCTCCTCTGTGACTCGGCCAACTCCTCCGTTATTCTCTGACTCACAGTCGTACTACATGAAAACATTCAAGCCTAAAAACACCAGAGCGCTCTGGGTAACTGAGACTCAGTCTCATGTGTATCATTCAAGCCCAACAGTTCATCAATATTAAACACTCTGGATTTTTACTGTCTGGGTGGAGCCAGCATCAGAATCAGAACCAGAATTTGTTTTATTGCCATTGGGGGGTTTTCAACATGCTAGGAATTTGGGCGGGGGGGGGGGGGGGCGGTCGGGGCAAGGGGGGGTGGAATCAGAGGGGGACACCAGCCTCGTTGATGAGGCTGGTGGCCGTGGGGAAGAGGTAGCCTCTGCAGCGAGTGGTTGTGGTCCTGAAGGACCGCAGCCTCCTGTCTGAGGGGAGTAACACGAAGAGATTTATCCAAATCGAATTACATTTGTAGACATTACATTTGTATAGATTACATTTGTATAGATTACATCTGTATAGATTCAGTGAACTGACTGTACATCTCAGTCATCGTCAGTATATATAAACAGTGGAGTTAGTGGAGGAGGAGCCCTCTATCTACCTGACTTGACCAGGTACTGTAGGTACTAGTTAGGGAAGGTTTTGGTCATTCGTTTATCAGTGGCACCACTTCATGTGCTTGGCCAATCCAGACTGCATGAAACAACAACAGCCTAGCAACCGCTCCACCGAAGACAATTGTGATTGGTTTAAGAGACACCCCCCCCCCTATCCCCGAATGGTAATGGGTCAAGCCAGACCCTAGTCCAGCGCTGACACAGCGTTAACCAAGTGTGGAGTTGGGTCTCGCCATGCAAGACTAGTTGGTCAGATAATGGTACTAGTTAAATCTGGTCAATACTACTTTGTGGTACTAGTAAGTTATAGTTGGTTATGCTAGTTAGTTAGTACTACTAGTTAGCAGTCATAGTTATCAGTGCGAGTAAGTAGTGCTAGTTTATATTACTAGTCAGTACGGACCATGGCAGCTGGTATTATTATAGCAGAAGTAGTAGATGGATAGATATGAATTTTAATCATCCCTGTGGGGGAAATTTGGGCGTTTCGGCAGTGAGAAAGTACAGCAAAGGTTGGAATAAAGAATATACATAGTAGTGAATATCCATAATAAAGGATACAGTATACAGAAAAATATAGAATATTATATATATATATATATATATATATATATAGTTTGTATAAATATGTATAATAATAATCTCTCTCTCTATCTCTCTCATATATATATATATACACAGTAGTGTCAGTACATACATACATGCACACATCCAGAACAGTTAGTAGTACTGTACTAGTCTGAAGTACTAGTTAGTAGTATTAGTCAGAAGTACTAGTTAGTAGAGCTAGTTGGTGGTTCTGGTGAGTACTGACCGTGGCGGCGGGTCCAGCGAAGGCCAGGCTGAAGAGCATGATGAGGGGAATGACCTCCTGGGCGGGGTCAACGTAGGGCATGCTCAGACTGCGGTCGTTGCAGCTGTAACCCGCGGTGACCGGCCGGAACACGTCTGTCAACTCCAGGAAGTAGAGACTGACCACCGAGGAGGCCAGGATGGGCAGCTGGGGTTGGTGGAGGGGGGGGGGGGTTGGAGGGGAAGGGGGGTAAGGGTCAGGGAGAGAGAGAGAGAGAGAGAGAGAGAGAGAGAACACAAAGATTTGTAAACTTAACATGTGCATCCAAGAATCCAAGACTGAGCCAGAATAGAATAGCATTGAGTGAATACAGCCAACAGCACTGGACGTTTATAAAGGCTCTGTAACTACCCCTCAAATCTACTACCCCCCCCCCCCCCCCCCCCCAAGGCTCTGTAACTACCCCACAACTCTACTACCCCCCCCAGTCTCTGTAACTACGTTCCAACTCTACTACCCCCCCCCCCCCTCCCAGGCTCTGCAACTACCCCCCAACTCTACTACCCCCCCAGTTTCTGTATTTACCCCCCAACTCTACTACCCCCCACCCCCAGGCTCTGTAACTACCCCCCAACTCTACTACCCCCCCCAGTCTCTGTAACTACCCCCCAACTCTACTACCCCCCCAGTCGCTCCTATCCTGCCCCCCAACTCTACTACCCCCCCAGTCTCTGTAACTACCCCCCAACTCTACTACCCCCCCAGTCTCTGTAACTACCCCCCAACTCTACTACCCCCCCAGTCGCTCCTATCCTGTCTATCCTTCTATCCCAATAGAATGGGAAGAAACAATCATGGGGCCAATTTATACTTCGTCGTACGACACTTTTGAAAGTGTCGAAAGACATACATGATGTCTACACTTTTTTTATGTCGGACAGGGGTGTCTTGACCAAACGTCACAGACGCCGTCACTTTCGTGGCACAGCTGTGATTGGATAGCTAGATAGAAGCCACGTTCGTTGCCATGGATCAATCAGCCATGCGTCTACAAGTTACCATGGAGGTGATCAGACACTTCGCTTAAGTATAAATGCTTTTTTCTGTAGACAGACATTTGTCGTACGACACTTGTCGACTGATAAATTAAGCTATAATTTCCTCTGCTTCCATGGAGATAACTTGGCTGTACTAGAGAGCCAACTGACCACATAGGAATCCTGTCTGTCTGCTTCTCTCTCTGTGATTCGTCCGTTTGTCCACATGTCCAGTGGTGGGGATCTGTATCCAACTTTGGGGGGGACATTTACATTGAAATTTTGAAAGAGTATTTTTGGGGGGGAATATCTTCCTACGCGGCTGTATGGTCATTTGAATGCCACTACCCCAATCTAAATATTGGGGGGAGCAATTTTAATGATCTCAAATATTGGGGGGGGACATGTCCCCCGTGACCCCCCCAGGATCTCCGCCCCTGCACATGTCCATCCACCTGTCTGTTTGCCTCTCTGGCTGTGGCTCTCTTTCTGCCTGCCCCTCTGTCTGCCTGTCTGTCTGCCTGTATGTCTGTCTGCCTATCTGCCTGTATGCCTGTCTGCCTGTCTGTCTATTTGCCTGTCTGTCTATTTGCCTGTATGTCTGTCTGTCTGTTTGTCTCTGTCTGCCTGTCTGTCTGCCTGTCTATCTGCCTGTCTGTCTGCCTGTATGTCTGTCTGCCTGTTTGTATGTCTGTCTGCCTGCATGTCTCCACCCACCCCTCTCTCTGTCTCCCAACCCTTTCATTCTCTTTCCTCCTCATTGGCCAGACTAGTTTACCCAGTGACTGACTCAGTTCAGAACTTACTGTACAACTTGTTGATACAGCAGAGTAGGATCATCACCAGACCTAACAGAACCAACAACCTTCAGGTGGGTTAGGTGGGGATCGAACCACGGACCTTCCACACGGGAACCCAAATCTCTACCGCGATATCTGGGCTGTTCAGTTGCAGACAGGGCTACTCACCACACAAGCATTATCTAAACAACCTCTGCTACAATAGTCGACAGTCCTAAACATCAGTCTCAACAGATGCAGTATTACACCACTTCACCACAGGCAGGACATCCATCCATCCATCCATTCATTCATCTATCAATCTATCCTTCCAAACATCATCCATCTATCAATCTATCATCCAAACATCCATCAATCCACCCTCCTTTCCTATGTGTATTATCAATATTCATGCTAATATGGTCACGTGATTCCCACAGCTCCATAATCAATGCGTGGGAGTAAACAAACAGTCAGGGTTAAAATGGTGTAGAGGTGTGTGTGTGCGTGTGTTTTCTATACTCAAACCCGGTCATGCTACAGGGTCTCGTTAGGACAGCCCTATTGGCCCCAACATACGCGGCTTTGCGGGATCAATGCACCGGAGATCGATATTATTATAAGAATATTATTAATGGTTCAATAGATGCGCGAGGTGATTAATATTCCACGACGCCATTCACATCATACAGATGCGGTAGTCTAACTGACACACATCACGGCGGGGTAGCCCGTGCAGGGACCGGGCGGAATCCGCTCGTAACCTTGAATGAGTCGTTTTTATTACCGGCGCTCATCATTTTACTCCGAGCCTTAGACGTGACCCGCATACCGACGCACCGGGCTCACCGGGAATGGCACGCATCTCCTTGGCAACCTGTAGGCTGTGTGGGATGTAAATCGTCCGTGGATGATTTGCATTGTCGACGGTGGCACCGTGTAAACAGATAGGTAGCCTGTGCTTACGGAATGCATCTCTTGCGCATCGCCAGCTGTTTGCTGCGCAAACAGTAGAACTGTCGCGGAATGACAAACTCACCTACCTCTACGAAATAGAAGCAAGGCAGCAAGGTGACGCTGTCTTTGGTCACCTTCCCTTTCAATCTCTCCTTCGCCGACATGATGATTCTCCTGTCTCTCCTCTGAGAAGGAGAAAGAGAGTTGTATTTGATCCCGGCCGCAATTTTGGCAGTTGAAGAGATTACTGTGTCTGCGCTGCTGCTGGTGCGCGTTCCATCGCCAGTGTAGCTCGCTCGTACTGAATGAACGGTTTCACCGCAGCCAGTAGCCCACACCAGTAAACCCCTCGCCCCAAATGTTTCGGTTTAACGTTGTAACGTTACCGTAACCAGCGTCTAAGACAGAAGGCTCGAAATCTCAAGAGTGCGGCGTAAATAGGTTAGATGGTAACATGCTCCGTAGGTTTCAGTACAGACGTAGTCGAGTTGTGTACAGGTGACAGCGTCGAGGTGCAGCGGGTGTATCGAATCGATTGAATAAGTGACGTCAGATGTGTGCTAAAAACCTATTTTTCGCACGGGTGGCGCGCTTTGGGGGGTGCACGCGCACACATATGAAAACACGCACGCACGCGCGCACACACGCACGCACACACACACACACACACACACACACACACACACACACACACTGCATGTGTGTTCAGTAGGCTACCAAAGGACTATTGAGTGTTGTTTTCTATCTAAGGGGGGATTCAGAAACTGAACACTGCCATTATCTGCCTGGGGAAGCGATGCCACTCATAATTGACGACGATGAACACACGAATGTCACGGTGACAAGAATAGATCAACACATGGATGTCAGGATGAGAGGAACAGAGACAATGAAGACGAGCACAGGATTAGAGTCACAGATGTTGGTGATGATGAACACGTTGTGGTGACAGAGTGAAGAGGTGAACACATGAATGTGGTGATGAGGGAAGGGAAGATCAGACTTATTTGGTCGATCTAACAATATGCATTCAGAGGGCATAGAGGCATAGACCACCGATGATCACACACACGCACACACACACACGCAAGCACGCATGCACGCATGCACACACACACACACACATACACAAACAAACACACACAGACACACACACACACACACACACACACACACACACACACACACACACACACCAGTGTTGGGCAAGTTACTGAAAATTAGTAACCACAATTACTACGTAGCCTACTTCTTTCAAAAGTAACTGAGTTACTTTAATGCTAGTTACTGGGGAAATGGGCCAAGAGAACAAATTAGTGGCTTTGGAGAAAGTCTGTGGATGTTCTTGAGTGGCCCAGCCAAGCCCAGTCTTGAACCTGATTGAACATCTCTGACCTGAAAATAGCTGTGCAGCAACGCTCCCCATCTAACCTGACAGAGCTTGAGAGGATCTGCTGAGAAGAATGGGAGAAATACCCCAAATGCAGGTGTGCCAAGCTTGTAGCGTCAAAGCTTGAGGCTGTAATCGCTGCCAAAGTTGCCTCAACAAAGTACTGAATAAAGGGTGTGAATACTTATGAACGTGATGTTTCAGTCTTTTTATTTTTAATAAATTTGGAAAAATTCTGTAAAAAGTTTGCGCACACATGACGTTGATGTTAGATCATAAACAGGAAATGTGGGCAAAAGAAATGAGTAATGAGCCCATTTCAATTTCAGTGACTGTAACTGTTATTTTAATTTGAAAAACATACATTACTAGTTACTGCCAAAAGTAGAGGCGTTACAGTAACGCGTTTTTTACTTTGTCACTCACACACACGCACACACACACACACACACAGATGGAAAAGAAATAGAGAGACAGAAAGAAATAAGCAATAGAAAGAGAGAGATTGGGTGAGAGAAACATGGAGAGAGAGAGAGAGATACTCACTTCTACTTTCCTCATCCTTGCGACCTCCCCCCCCAGGTCAGTGATGCCTATTGGAGGTCTCTCCTTCTCGTGGCTGATGGTTTGTTAGGTTACTCCACCCAGGCTTTGAGGGGTCTCATCTCTGGTCTCTCCTCGTCACTGTGCTCTTTGGAGGTCTGAGGTCGGATTAAGCAGCCTGTTAAGCAGCTGTCTAAGTCCTACTGTGTGCTCTCCTGTCCAGTGCTACATCTTCTGTGCTGTTCTCTCCCGTGATACCAGCCTCCTGTACAGAATACTGGGACAGCTGAATGGTGCCAGGTCACCAGGGAACCTCCTCTCTATCATCTCCTCTGTCTACTCTCCAGGTGTGGATCAGCCGACCTGCCTTTCTGACTGGGGCACAGCTGGGAACTGTGGCCATCTAGTGGCCGGACACAGAACTGCAGTATGCTGTAGCAGAGCAACCTTGATGTGCTCAGGTAAAAACCTCTGTTTCAAAAAGCTATGTAATAATTAATCAATCTAATTAACTTCTGAATGGTTGAACTGAGTTGACCTTAGCTCTACTGGCTAGTACAGTATAGATAGATAGAAGTATCACCCTGAGTCCGATAGATACCCCTGTGTCTGCTGTGGATGTCGTAGCATTTAGTTAACACACACACATACACACAGACATACACCAGCCCACTTCCGGCTTTAGGCCTGGACCTGGGCCCAGTCCCCCTTCCCCTCACCCTAACCTGGGTCCGAGCCTTTTATTTTAAAATGGTTACAGTTGACTACGTGGGCAAGATGCTAAGTGAGCTTAATATTACCAAGGCCACTGGGCTCGATGGCATTAGTGCTCGGTTCTTAAGAGATGCATCGACTGTTATTGCCCCACCTATAACTCATATTATTAATCTATCTCTGGAGAAAGGTAACGTGCCTAATGATTTTAAACATGCGAAAGTAACCTTAATCTATAAAAAGGGAAGTAAATCAGACCCTAGCAACTATAGACCAGTCTCAATTCTGAGTGTAATCTCCAAGGTTTTTGAAAGAGTTGTACACGATCAGATGTCTGAATATATATGTAAATGTAATTTATTGTATCAGATGCAGTCTGGTTTTAGGACATCATGCTCAACAGACACGTCTTCTGTATCTTACTGACTTTATTAGGAAGGAAATTGATTTAGGGAAAATGTGTGGTCTTGTTTTACTAGACCTTCAAAAAGCCTTCGACACAGTTGACCATAACATCTTGCTGTCGAAGATGAAGGCCCTTGGTCTAGATGACTCTGTCATCAGGTGGCTGAGGTCATATCCGTCAGGGAGCGACCAGCGAGTCGACATTGGTGGAGTTCTGTCTGAGTCCATGCCCATTTCCTGCGGGGTTCCCCAGGGCAGTGTGCTTGGGCCATTGCTCTTCTTACTTTACATCAACGACATGAAAGCTGCCTGCTCTAGCCCCTTGTTTTTATATGCAGATGATTCAGCCATTCTTGTATCACACAAAGACAAAAATCGTATACAGGAAATTTTAACAGAGAACTTAGATAGAGTCTAGACCTGGCTATCTGAAAATAGGCTGTTACTGCACCTAGGCAAGACCGAAGCTATGTTAATGGGTTCTAAAATTAGGTTGAGCAAAGAGGACAAACTTGTCATAGCTACTGGAGGGGTAGCAATTGCATCTCAACGCTTGGTCAAGTATCTAGGCTGTATCCTAGATGGGACTTTAGGAGGCGCCTCCATGACACTAAAAGTTCTTGGGAAAATAAATGCCAGAACTAGGTTCTTAGCTTGCAAATCCACACTGTTAAACAAGGATTGTCTAAAAAGTTTAGCCTCATGTTTAATTCAGTGCCACTTTGACTACTTTAAGCTGATGCCTGTCTCCACTTGGACTCCTTGTACATCAGGGACAGCGATGGAAATAAGTCCTAGTCTTTTCGCTTTTATCCCTGACATCGCAGACATACTGTATGTTTTTATATATACTGCTTTTGTCAAATAAATCAAATAAAATAAAAAATCACAGACATACACCAGTCCTGGGCTCAGATCCCCTTCCCCTCACCCTAACCCGGGTCCGTATCCTTTTCCTACCCCCTCCCTACCCCAACCCCTGCCTCTATCTGGGCCCAGACACTTTCAAGCACACGCTGACATATACAGCACTGTACCAGTGTTTGCCATGTCTCTCCTATGATGTTTTTAGCCTGTCTTACTCTGAAAATGTAATTTATTGCTTTATAAATGTTCTTAGCCGGAAGACAAACATGCTCCAGGAGCTTGCTCGATCGCCTTGTTGAGAGGGGTCAGGGAAGAATTTTTACAGCTCACTTTTCTGGCCCCCGGGTGGTACTGGTTTTTGCTTCCCTCTCGAATATGTAGGGGTGGGACCTGTGCCCACCTCCCTTGTTCTCTGTAAAGCGCATTGTGTTGCCTCTGGGTATGAAATGCGCTATACAAATAAAGCTTTGATTGATTGATTGATTGATTGATTGATTTTTTAATTGATTGATTGATTGATTGAAGGATGCGGAGGATAAACGAGGAATAGAAGAAGAACGAAGGAAAGAAAGAAAAAGAAAGAAAGATAGAAAGAAAGAAAGAAAGAAAGAAAGAAAGAAAGAAAGAAAGAAAGAAAGAAAGAAAGAAAGAAAGAAAGAAAGAAAGAAAGAAAGAAAGAAAGAAAGGAGGGAATGACGGAGGAAAACACAAGGAGTGGATTTAGCAGAATATATGAGAGTGTACTGGAGGGATGGATGGAGGGGTAGAAGAGTATCGATGTAGAATATATGACAGAGTACTGGAGGGATGGATGGAGGGGTAGAGGAGTAGGGATGTAGAATATATGAGAGAGTACTGGAGGGATGGATGGATGGATGGATGGAGGGGTAGAGGAGTAGGGATGTAGAAAATATGAAAGAGTACTGGAGGGATGGAGGGAGGGATGGATGGAGGGGTAGAGGAGTAGGGATGTAGAATATATGAGAGAGTACTGGAGGGATGGAGGGAGGGATGGATGGATGGATGGAGGGGTAGAGGAGTAGGGATGTAGAATATATGAGAGAGTACTGGAGGGATGGAGGGATGGATGGATGGAAGGGTAGAGGAGTAGGGATGTAGAATATATGAGAGAGTACTGGAGGGATGGAGGGAGGGATGGATGGAGGGGTAGAGGAGTAGGGATGTAGAATATATGAGAGAGTACTGGAGGGATGGAGGGAGGGATGGATGGAGGGGTAGAAGAGTAGGGATGTAGAATATATGAGAGAGTACTGGAGGGAGGTCACCATGCTTGTGTGAAGGAGAGCATGTTCCAGACACCCACACACGATCTGCTCTGAAAACACACATACTGATGGACAGGGAGACAGATAGACAGATAAACAGGCAAATAGATGGTCAGGCAGACAGATAGAGAGCCAAATAGAGAGACAGATACACAGGCATGTAGACAGACAGACGGACAGACGGACAGACGGACAGACAGACAGACAGACAGACAGACAGACAGACAGACAGACAGACAGACAGACAGACAGACAGACAGACAGACAGACAGACAGACAGACAGACAGACAGACAGACAGACAGACAGACAGACAGACAGACAGACAGACAGACAGACAGACAGACAGACAGACAGACAGACAGACAGACAGACATGCAGAGGTGGACTGACATGTGCTGTACTTAACAGGCTACAACTGACAATGATGATGTTGATGATGATGATCCTGCTCTATTTTAGGGTCCGTGACTAATCCATTAGTAGTCCCCTCTCCCTCCCTCTCTCTCTCCCTCTCTCTCTCTCCCTCTCTCTCTTTCTCTCTACATCCCTCCCCACCTCTCTCTCCCCACTCTGTCAGAGCTCACGGAAGACCTACATGCCGAGTTCCATTAGCTCACATCACCAGTGACAGACAACAAAGTTCTACACTATTCTACTCTCTTCAATTCATTAGTGGTCCTGCCGTTTCTCTCCCTCAGCTGAGCACAGCAGAGCTGCCTGGTTTAATCGCTTCTCACCAGAGAGGGAGAGACAGGGAGGCAGAACTATGCAGTAGTCTGGTTGTGTGTTAACGTCCTACTCTGCAGTGAGTGAAAAAGTGCCATGCAGCCCCAGCTGTGTTTACTAGCATATCGTTGTTGTTTTTGTTACTGTTATTGTTGTACTAACACAATCAGCCAGTCGGATTATGACTTTAAAGACTATGATATAAAACGTAGGCTATTCTATCAGTACAATAACTGTCTGAAAGGATACAGATGGAACCCCTTCAGGTCAAAAAGAACCATTATGGTTCCAAAAGTGCATATTACAGACTTGGAGGAGCTCCCAGTGTCAGACCAGAGAGACAGGGGGACCCATTTGTAAAATAGATGTAATGACATATGGCATGACATGACATGACATGACACAGGGCCTCATTTGAAAAAACTTGCAGGAGAAAAATATTACTTCCAAAGTAATACCAAATACTGTTCCAAACAGTACAGTACTTTGCTTAAATTTGACAAATCTTGCCCTAGAAAATGTGGGTCCAGCCTTGCTCTGTCAAATGTCTCACTGATGATCTTCGTCCACTAGAGGGCACCCTGTTCCCACTCTTATTCTGATCAAACATGAGCGAGGAGTAAAGATGAACCATGATGCACTCTGTTGTAGCAAACACCCAGACACAAACTACAGTAAGACAGGCTCCCCGTTTATTGACAGCCTTATGAACTTGAGATGGGAACACATTAACATGGACCAGCTCTGGACAGGGCTTCCAAATTTAGGAGGAACTTTGTGGGGAAACAAGTTGGTTGTCACTTTTTAAACAAATCATTGCTCCATCTGAAATAGTCATGAGTGTATTGAATAAAAGATGGGACTGTTTGAATGAGGCAGCAGCACACCAACATAGGCCTATGTGAATGGGGAAGATAACCTTCACACAGGACTGACTGATGAACCAGAATAGAATACTACATTAGAATTATATTGTATATTGTATGATCTATTGTATCATGTGTAGCACTGTGCAGACATGAAAATGAATTTTCTGTTAAGGACAATATAGAATATCTATCTATCTATCTATCTATCTATCTATCTATCTATCTATCTATCTATCTATCTATCTATCTATCTATCTATCTATCTATCTATCTATCTAGCATATAAGAACACACATTCTATAGATTATATAACCTATATTCCATAGTTAACTGGTCGGATGATGAAGATCTGGATGGGATTATGATGATGATGTTAATGATGATGATGTATTAGGGGAATGAGGGCAGTGAGAAGATGAGGAAAGAAGAGGCAATGGACGATGCTGTGAGTGAGAGAATGTTGAAACCCGGTCTCTGAGCGCGGTCCCGTAGGGCTCTCCAAACCCGCATGCTTTCATCATAACGTGTTTAAAGGAAGATCACAACACTGTATGCACCCCGCTCGGCTCAGCTCTGCTTGGCTCTGCTGCTGTCACTCACCACTGCCTCAGGCTGAAGAGGTCTACGCGCATCTCTCTCTCTCTCTCTCTCTCTCTCTCACTCACTCACTCACTCACTCACTCACTCACTCACTCACTCACTCACTCACTCACTCACTCACTCACTCACTCACTCACTCACTCACTCACTCACGCACTCTCACTCTCTGTCTCTCTCTGTCTCTCTCTCTCTCTCTCTCTCTCTCACTCTCTCTCTGTCTCTCTCTCTCTCTCTCTCTCTCTCTCTCTCTCTCTCTCTCTCTCTCTCTCTCTCTCTCTCATTTTTTGTGCCCTGTCTTTCTGTCGCTCACTCGCGCACAAGTCTCGAAACGAGGCAGTGCCGGTATCAGCTCGTCTTAATGATGTTTTGTGGATTATCGTTCCTCGTGACATTTAGATGCGGGCGGAACGCAAAGCGAGAGGCAGGACTGTCTGGGTTTCAGCGGTAAAAACCGGGCGGCTATTCAACCGCGGGTTCTATTCAACCGGGTTGTTCTGATGCGCGCGGACCGGGTGAGACTGGGTCCGTCTCACCTCGGCAATCGGCAGCATGCTGTATTTTCAGCTCGTGATCATGGCAGGGACTGTCATGTTGGCCTACTACTTTGAATACACCGACACGTTCAGTGTCCACGTTCAAGGCTTCTTCTGTTTCGACAGCGCCTACACAAAACCATTCCTCGGACCGGACCAGAAAAGCACGGTTCCGCCCGCCGTCCTGTATGCCGTGGTCGCCGGAGTGCCTGCGCTCGTGGTGAGTGTGTATGGAAACGTCTCCTACTGTAGCGTAACGCACGCGCGCGCGCACGCACACACACACACATGCACGCACACACACGGAATACAGACACATGTCACTGTAGCATGTGATAACATATCATGTATCAAATGTAATACATGGTTAGGTCCTGAGGCATGTCACACTGCCAGGTTCTGCAGGTAGTGTGTGTGTGTGTGTGTGTGTGTGTCTTCACCTGGGGCTGTGGAGAGCTGAAAGGCTTTCACATACTCTCAGCACACAGCTCATTTACAAACATAGAGAGAGAGAGAGAGAGAGAGAGAGAGACTTTTCCATGGTCAAGACATCAGAGGAGCTCTGTGGAGTGAATAGAAGTGTGTGTGTGTGTGTGTGTGTGTGTGTGTGTGTGTGTGTGTGTGTGTGTGTGTGCATGCATGTTAAAGGGACAGTCATTGTCCTCTGATACTGTTTGACATTTATGGGTCAGGCTGGCATGATTGCTGTTACTAGTGAGTAGGCCTCTCTCTCTCTTTCACACACACACACACACACACACACACACACACACACACACACACACACACACACACACACACACACACACACACACAGGCATCGACCGTGGTGAAAGGGATTATGGATGGGATCTGCTCTGACATGTGAGGAAGAGCCAAGACATTGGGTCTCTTTTGACTTGCACTTCACACCATAAAGGCACACACACACACACACACACACAATCTCATAGATTTATTAAAAATAGGCAGTCATGAATAATAGAGTCATCGTTGCGAAATGTGAAGGATTGTTAGGATGTTTTATTAATCATGAAGACTGAGACGAGTCCACTAACTCATCTCTTGTAGAGACAACACATGCTAGATTATACAAGAAAAACAAGAATTAGAATAGTTGAGTGGTATTGATTATGGCAAGACTGTATTGAGTCCACCCCAACTATCAAGGCAGACTTGTGTCCCCACTCTTTCTTGATTTCACTGTAGTGTTTAATTTGATACATCATACAATTCTACTTTTAAAAAATGAATTAAGAATGCTATCAATTGGATCGCATATGATTAATTATGGCATCCCACAAGGGAGTTGCCTTGGACCTTTGTAGTTATTATACACAAGCTTCCTTTAGTGTTGGTCAACTCAAATGCACATACAGTACTGTAGTTTACAAATGATACAACAATTGCTGCAGCATACAAACTCAGTTGTATGAATACTTATCAAATTATTTTGTCATCAAATGGTTGGAAAACAATATATAAGCATTACATATAAAATAAAACAAAATAATGATTACAGTATGTGTAACTACTGCAAGAAATGAAGACATTGAAGCCATGATATGTAACATGTACTGTTCAAATTAAAGAGGTTACAGAAGTCATATAATTGGGAGTTGAAATACAAAACAATCTCTCATGGACAGCTTTCTAAGAATGATGAAAATGGCAGGAATCATGGTTGGACAGGTTACAATAGTTTTGCTTTTTCATTATTTTTTAATTTTTTATATAATTTTAACTTTTTGTTTTCAATTTCGGATTAGTTTTAATTAGTTTTGAAGTGGGTTTGCTAGTTTAGTTTTTATATTTTTTAAATGCTTTGTTTTAGTTTAGTTTTTAATAGTTTCAGTATTAGTTTTAGTTTTTTTCTTCTTCTGCGCTAGCCTCATGAGACCATCCTCATCTCGCAAGCTCATGTTGTTTCACTCCCTTTGAAAGAAACAATACAGTTTTAGTTATTGTTTTTTGTAAAGCCTTGTTTTTTATTTCAGTTAACTAAAATGTTTTCGTTTCATACTGTAGTTCGTTTTTGTTAAATATAATAACTTTGATCTACAGTCACATTAATTATTGCTGTGTAGTGTAGGGCACTGATTCAGAGATACAGTATATGGGGAGACTGCAGATCACACTAAATAAGGCAGCAAGTCTAGTGTAAGACAACATTCTATTGCACTAATTTTAAAAAGCCAGTTTGTATTAAGGACAAACTGTTATTAGTATGTGATAAACATCAAGTCAACATAAGAATAAGAGATAAATATAGCTGCAAGCAGCAATAAAGGGGGCCAAGCGCAACAAACACATCAAAGGCAACAATCGAAACATGCCATAACCACATTTGAGCTACTGTATGTGAAAATGTCAAAGAAAATACCAGAATAGCGCAACTGGTGGCTTTTCACAAAAAAACAAATATCGACATAAAAAGAAAATCTGGCTATTTCGAGTCCAATTAGTAAGTTGTAGAGCATGCCATATACTGTACTGCTCATACTGTACTGTGCAAGCAATAGGAACCCCATTTGGCCACTGGGGGCGCCACAGCAACTGATTGTGTTTTAGCCACTTTTAAGCATTTTGGCTTGTTATAGCGCCACCCTCTGGCCAATCAGCTTCATGCCAATCAGCTTCATCTTTCTCCTAGTCACCACTAGGCATGCCCAGGCATCACTGTACTAAGTTTGGAAAAATTGGCATGGCAGTTAGGGCTCAACAGGAAATTTGCTCTCTAGCGCCCTATTTTGCTTGATTGGGCCCATAATAAAGGTTTAGCTTCTGGTTATGTGTGGTGATATATTTACAAAGCTCTGTGGTAGTTGGTCCAACCATTCAGATGTTATACACAGTTATGTAAAAAGACACATCCTTTGCAATATTAATTGACTCATAGTGGCTCTTTTTTTTTTCTCAAACAACTGCCGAGATGGAACTTTAGATATTGGTCCCTAGATTGTGTATACTGAGCGTCATGCAGATTGGAAACTTCCTAGGAGGAGATAGATTTTAAGTATTTTTCAAAAAATTCAAAATGGCAGAAAATCTGCATAACTGGAGGTTATGGGTTCTTGAGGCTTGATGAAAGGTGTTCCTTGTGAGGAGAGGCATATGTTTGCAAAGTTCCATGCCTCTACCTCAAATGGGGCATGAGATATGCCTGTTCAAAGTTTGCCATTTAAAATGGTTGCTATAGCGCCCCCCTTTGGCCAATGGATGTAAGGCTTGTTCCATGGCCTCTTCGCACGATCCTCTACCATTGTGCAAGTTTCGTAAAAAGCGACCAGTCGGTTATAGGGGCTGCCATAGACTTCCATGGCAGATGAATACTACTAGTTACAATAGGGTGCCTCGCACTTTTGTGCTTGGCTCCCTAAAAATCATTATATACTACCAAAAATAAAAATTGAAATGGGAAGATGGACTTTAATTTTCAGAACTGTTAAATTATGGAATTCATCACAATAATTCATCAAAATACAGTAACTGAAAATCAGTACAGCAGTTGGATTGTTGATTGCAAGCTTTCAAGATTTAAATGTTGTTATAATTTCAGTAAATTGTAGGGTTGGGTATCGATTCGAATTTCAAGAATCGATTAGATTCCGATTCACAAGGTTCAGAATCGATTATCACGATTCAATTCGATTCGATTCAATTCAATATCAATTCGGTTAGTGTTACTAAAACCTCTTTTTTTTGTTGCTGTAACCTTAATTACATGACTGCCAAGTTATGCAACACATCAATACTAGGGCTGGGTTTCGATACCGATTTCCAAAAATGAATGAATGAATGAATGAATCATTGAATGAATTAATGAACTATTCATTCCTTCATTTATTCATTCATTCATTAAATAAAATATCGATTTTGGGATTCATGAATCGATTCTGAATCATTTGATTCATCTTTCTTTTTTTTTAACCCAGCCCTAGTAGGTTGTGTAGAGTATTGGTATTATACAGTATGGGAACATAAGTTGTATATACAGTAGGGTTATTTTTGTTTGTTATATGTGTATGCGTATATGAAAGTATGTGTTATATGTGTGTATGTGTGGTATTAGCTATGAACTATTGTATGTTTAAATGTTTTAAATGTGGAGTCTTGGAAGATTAGCTCATGGTCCTGGTGACACCCCAGTGACTGCTAGGCAATTCAACTGGATTGGCCAATCTGGGCTGAGATGGGCCTCCACCACTCAGTTTGGAGCTGTGTCAGGGCCCTGGGCCGAGGTGAATCCAACCAATCAGGGCCCAGGGCTGATGTAAATCAGGATCAATCAGGGTCCAGGACTGAGGTGAATCAAACCAATCAGCTGTGACTAAGGTAAATCAGACCAATCAAGGCCCAGGGTTGAGGTGAATCAAACCAATCAGCTGTGTGGCTGAGATGAATCAGGCTCAGGGTTGAAGTGATATAGGGCCAATCAGTGGTATTGTTGTCCAGACACAGGAAACACGAAAGCCCAATCCCAATGGCCCCATTAAACCTCAAGCCCTGAACCCACACAGACTTATTGACGTCACCTGGTGGAAGTGATTGAGTGCAAGAGGCTGCTAGGGCTCGAAAGGCTATTAAAACCAATGGGACAGCACATTGCAACATCACATTACATTGACGCCAAAACATGTTTATACTATTGTGGGTTTGGGACTTTTTATTTTACGTATCAATTTTACATTTTGTTTTTCTTGTAGGCCTACATGTAAATTAATTTTAATTTCTGAGACAAATCCACTTTACATTCTAACAACCCTCTGTGCTAACCTCAAAACATTTCTGTCCAACTCGTTGAATTAATTTCATCTTGTGCTCATAAGCTTCACATTACCTGTGATTCTTGTTTGTGATGAATCCAAAAGTATTTACTCAAGAATGACAACACGCTTAACAAATACCTCACCACCCTTTCATGCTGGAAATCAGCATGAAAGAACTGAGAACTGCACCGAGATGGATGGCATGCAGCTTCATATCATTTATGACAACAGAAATCAATCAATCAATTAAAGCTTTATTTGTATAGCGCATTTCATACACAGAGGCAACACAATGCGCTTTACAGAGAACAAGGGAAGTGGGCATAGGTTCCACCCCTACATATTACAAATCTATGTAATTCATAACCATAGCCTACATATTTTCTAACAAATCAAATTATATAAACCCATAAGGATAACTTATACGTAAAAATATTCCAATCAAAATAATTATAAGGCTCCTTGTGCAGATAAGCAAATCCAGCTGAAAACAGAAAATATATTCACATCTGTTACCTCAAGTTCTTCTTGAAGGATAGGCAGCCCAGAGCCTACTGTCCTTTTCCTGACACCCAGGAACGGGTGTTTGTTTTCTTCTTTGAGTCTGAGCACAACAGCTTGCACCAAATTCCACTCCCTGGCAGAATCCCACTCCTCTTCGCCTTTAGTTCGATCTGCGCTCTTCTTCTGACGAAACAAGTGTTTACAGTTTCTACCACTCAGCAAAGACCAGAACATTCAACTCCAACACTTCCACTGAGAGAAGGTCAACTGCAGTAGTTCACTATATGAGTCACCCTGCTGCTGATTAAATCACCATGCTAATTTCCCCCCCACTATTCTCTCACCCCCATCAGATCACAGCGGTGGAGTCCATCTTGTTTCTGCTTCAGTACATCTCAGAAGACCTTAACAACCGGGAGAAGATCATCGTTATGGGAGACTGTTGCTACCTCAACCCTCTGGTCCGACGGACATTCCGCTTCCTGGGTACGTAACTAAACCCCATGTGTCCTCAGTACATAACAAGACCCCATGTGTCCTCAGTACATAACTGGACTCCATGATTCCTACTGTAGGTATGTAACTAAACCCCATATTTCCTGGGTGCATGTACTGTAGTACATGTAACCCCCCCCCCATTTTTCCTGGGTACATGTAACAAGACCCCATGTTTCCTGGGTACATGTAACTAAACCCCATGTTTCCTGGGTACGTAACTAAACTCCATGTTTTCTGGGTACGTAACTAAACCCCATGTTTCCTGGGTACGTATCTAAACCACATGTTTCCTGGGTATGTAACTAAACCCCATGTTTCCTGGGTACGTAACTAGACCCCATGTTTCCCGGGTATGTAACTAAACCCCATGTTTCCTGGGTATGTAACTAAACCCCATGTTTCCTGGGTACATTGCTCCAGCCTCCCTGGCTGCCACACAAGCCACCCAGCCTAGAGTTTCTAATATGCAG
>NC_140245.1:4527785-4530285 GCF_949987555.1 Borostomias antarcticus
TTATACAGGCTTTTATACAGGCTCTCATACAGGCTCTCCTACAGGCTTTTATACAGGCTCTCATACAGGCTCTCATACAGGCTCTCCTACAGGCTCTCATACAGGCTCTCATACAGGCTCTCATACAGGCTTTTATACAGGCTTTTATACAGGCTCTCATACAGGCTTTTATACAGGCTCTCATACAGGCTCTCATACAGGCTCTCATACAGGCTCTCATACAGGCTTTTATACAGGCTTTTATGCATGATCCTATACAGGGTCTTATACAGGATTTCACAGATAATAGCTTCCAGGCGTATAGCTCTAAGGCTAATCAGCTGGGCCCTGATTGGTCAGTCTTGCATTTCAACTCTGTCAAGTACTGAGATCAATTAATGTAAATGTTAATATAATTATGAATAATATACTCTTTAATTTCTCATTCCCCCCAGAACCCCATCACATTCGCTGAAGTCACATGACAATGAAACGGCCACATGGTACCAGTAGAGGGCGCTGCTGGCTGCAGCCCCGACTGCTGACGTCCTGCTGAAGATCTCCTTGAGCACCACCGCTAGACTCTAACTCTCCCTCGTTTCTCCTCCTCCCCCTCCTCTCCCCCGTTATTCCCCTCTCTCCCCCCTCCTCTCCCTCTCCCTCCTCCTCTCCCTCCTTCTCTCCCTCTCCCTCCTCCTCTCCCTCCTCCTCTCCCTCTCCCTGTCCACCCCTCAATTTGATGATGTAGCACCACTGTGGACAGACAGACAGACAGACAGACAGACAGACAGACAGACAGACAGACAGACAGACAGACAGACAGACAGACTGACTCTTGGTCTCTTAACTTTCTCTTACTCACTTTTCAATCGATCAGTCAAAGTTGACGTAAGACTTTTTGTACAAACCCTTCTCTTTCTTCATTGCTGTTGGCTGAGATACATTCCCAGGTTTGTTTTTTTTACGTGTAGCTAAACCCCAGTGTGAGATAGAACAACCTCTCCTCCTTCTACTGCACCCTACTCTCCTACTCACTATCTGTACAGACCATAGGTGTGTTGGCTGCTGTTTGTGTGTGTGTGTGTGTGAGAGAGAGAGAGAGAGAGAGAGAGAGAGAGAGAGAGAGGGGGGGGGGGAGGGTGTGTGTTGCCAGAGATTATCCAGACTCCCTCCTCCAACCTCTCTCTCTACTTGTCTGGACAATCAGATATAAAATGTGTATTTTTATCATTCTTATGTATTGTGTTTATTTACTGTGTGTACAGTACATGGTTCATTTGTATGGTTGACCCTTTTCTACTGATAATGTGTTGTAACGGTATGTTGATATCTGATATATATGTGTAGTATGATATAGCATCTTGTTTTAGACTCACAGACCAGACATGAGATTCCAGAGGGGTTTATGCATGTGTAGATTTTAGAGAGGTTACCTAAACATGCTCTGTGAATTTACCAGGGCCATAAAACCCGACTTCAGAAAGTAAATATACTATCTTTGCGTTCGCTCCATCTTATTAGTCGACTTATTGTGGAATCAGCCGGTTCAGCGCATGGGTGGAGTACAACAATACTACATGGCTGGTATTTTTACTTTCTGAAGCCGGATTTTGCACCTCTGGAATTTACTGTTACACCGTCATCATATTTAAATATCTGTCTGTCAGTTTTCCGTGACGATATGTTTATGTTTATAAGGAAGAACCAGCAGGGCTTTGATTGGCCTCTGAATATAAACATGAATAAAAATGCTCTACTCAGGTGTCTCTGTGTCCTCTCCCCACACGACTAACCACACTGGCCAAACCAGCCATTTAACTCTTTGGTGACCCCTCAACACCACGGTCCTTGGTAACCAACCAGCTGGATGGTTCATGTTGTTTATTTATCCGCAGCGATAAAGTGAGAGACAAACAACGGCTAAAAATAAAGTGCAGGTACGAAAGACGGAGCGCAGGTACGAACGGCTGCCGGGCTGTTGCCATGGTAACCGTGTCTGGCGGGGCCTAGCGGACGAGACGGCGTCGGCGTTGGGTTCGTTCTGCTCCTACGGTCCAGTACGGCGAAATGGACAATGTTGATACGATCACATTAACTCTGTGTGTGTGTGTGTGTGTGTGTGTGTGTGTGTGTGTGTGTGTGTGTGTGTGTGTGTGTGTGTGTGTGTGTGTGTGTGTGTGTGTGTGTGAGTGCCATGATCTCCGAGAGCGCAGAGAGCTGTCGTAGTGACATCATCCAGCGACCGGACGGCGCGTCTGTTTGTGTATCAAATCGGATGCGTCCTCCGGCTCCTGACCGGACCAGTCCGGCCTCTGCTGAGTCACACCGCAGCACCACTGGAGGAGAGAGGCCGGGTCAACCGGCCCTGGCGGGGGGTGCGCTTGTTTCGCCTCCCTCCGCAGGGCTGATAGAGCACAGAGCTGCGGGAGAGGATCTAAATCCGGCCCCAGTGACACAGGAGAGAGAAAAGAAACATCACGCGTGTGAGTGGGGGAGAAGAACGCAGCGGGGGAGTGATTCA
>NC_140245.1:4540285-4550285 GCF_949987555.1 Borostomias antarcticus
CATATTTGTGAAACCCTTATTCTATTTGTAAAAACAGAGTAAAGGTTGATTTCACTCTTTTCCCCCCATCTAGACCACATTAGTAACCAGGCCAGGTCAAGCCTGGCTTATGTGTGTTGGCTGGCTTGTTCCTGTGCGAGACTGGTAGGACGGTAATGTCTGATAAATAAAGATGGGTCTTGTCACCTGGACACATCAGTTCCAATGCTTCCAATGCTAATCCAGCACAATGAGAGCGGGATAGCCAGTAAGCTCATGGGCTCACAACAACTAGCAGCAGCTTCCATAACATTAATGGTAGCGGTCAGTGGCTAAAGCAGTTACACTGATGATTCCTGTAATGTTAGCTATTTTGCTGCAATGGGTTCAACTTTTGTTTCTGGATAAAGGTTGATGACTTTCGTTGTCTTTTATTATTGTCCTTATTTCAGCTCTGCGTTGTGTTTTGATTCCAATAAAAGACGGCCCCCAATCTCACACAATACCACACAGTCCAGTGTCTCCTTTTCAGGTGTATTCCAAATGAATCTCTCCAACACAGGATTTGAGCCTCAAGCAAAAGCGGTTTATTACAGAAGGTTTGACATACAAAAGACGATGGCATGGCCTAATGTACAGTTGACCTCTCTGTATGCTGTCTGGACCCAAATCAAAGTATTGGTCTCGTTGCAACGTTCTTATGTGGTTTGAGTGTCCCCCCTCCCTCGTCTCTTCTCCGATAAGACTGTCTCTCTGGTCTCTTCTGTGGCCTTGTTTTGGTCCAGTTAACCTACGCCGCCTCGTCGCCCAGGCCTTTATCTCTAACCACAACAATGGTGTTTGGCACAGAGTGTACCAGCCATGGAATGTCTTTATCTCATAAGTCTATGGAAGAGGGACACCGTTTCTTACCGAAAACTCAATCCGACAGCCATACTCAGAGGTCAATCATCATAATTAGGAAATAGCTAACAGGATCCTATTAAAAGGCATTTCTCTGAAAATCAACCATATTCAACAAGGTCATGACTTGCTGTTTTGCACTTCCCTTTAGGTGGTGAATAAGTAGACCCAGGACACAGTGGGTTATTTGGACATCTACTAGGATCTTGATATTATATTGATATGAAGATATGAAAGTAAAGTATTTGCCCTTAGAAGTAAATTGTAATTAAAATGGTTCTTAGCTAAGTAACCTAAGTGTAGGCAGACTTGAAAGGTCAATTGTAATAATATCATGAATGAACAATTGTAAAGTACTAGTACTCAACAGAATAGGTAATACTGAAGTCTTGATTGAAACTTTTCCTAAATGCTTTATTAAAACATACAGACATGCACATTAAAAGTAGCCATAAGTTGTTATTTTGCATGTGCTCTCAGGACATGTTGTGGTTGTGACCATCTTTGTAAAGAAGAGAGGCATGTAATGCACATGTATACAGTAGTACAGAGTCAGTTGTCTATTGTCTATACAAGGTGTTCAATTGCTCAAGGGTTGTCAGGTGTTGGTTCGAGTGTTTGAGTCTACAGTGATGCATAGTAAGTTGTCTATTGTATAGACAAGGTGCAAGGTGTCACGTGTTCACATGTTGGTCCAGGGGGTGGCATGTGTGCCATTGTTATAATTAGAGAGAGGGCCTATGTATAGTACAACCAGAGTACTATAAACAACTGACTCTGCACCACTGTACACTCGAACCAACACCTGACAACACTTGAGCAATTGAACAACTCGTCTATACAATAGAGAACTGACTGCACTACTGTACACTATCACTTGAATCAACACCTGACAACACTTGAGCAATTGAACACCTTGTCTATACAATAGAGAACTTACTCTGCACTACTGTATACTACTGTATAGTATACTTGACATGTTATGTAATTGCACTGCCTGTATCATGGACACAGTCACAGCCATCCATGATCAGATACTGCTGTCTGGCCATGTCCTGTACGGGTGGGGCTTGTTGTGTTGCACAGCAGCTGACACCTGACTGGTGTTGCATCACAGTGTTCTCTTGCCTCAACCACACCAGGCATCCCAGCATCAAAGCTGCAACAGAACAGAAGGGAGATTGATTAAAATAGTGCATTAAAATATTGGCCAAAAATAACATTTATATAAAGCCTTTTTTGTGTCGCGTAGACATACAGTACATTTAATCTGCATAATAACATGATATGGTGGTGAATAAAAACAGTGGTCAGAGCAGATTCCTGGTGCCACAGCACAGGTGGTGTTGTAGTCCTATCCCCAACTGAAAATATTGATCTAGTGATTAGTCAACCCATTGCTAAATCACAAACTACTAAGCTATCCCATAGGAATGAGCCTATAACCATACAATGCTGGGCAAGCTGACTTTGCTAGCTACCTAACCTAGCCCTAATGATATTATCCTGCTCGATTGCTGTGCAACATATCAACTGACCAGTTGTTAAAGGCATTTCACAACACTGGCTATTCTACTCACGAGACAGTCCCAGTCAGCTGACATTGCTTGCTTTGTGAATAGTTTAGCTACGTACGTTGTGAGGCAAGTGTTGGTGACAAGGACTAGCTAGCTTGTAGTAGCTAACCTTAGCTAAAGCACTTTGAGAGAACGTGCACAGTATCTCCAACTCCTCGGGCCTTGAGTTAGGTACAGGGTTGCCAGATTGGTGTGATGTTTTCCAGCCCAATGAGTGCTCAAAATCCGCCCAATGTGATAAAAAAACGCCCAAATATTATAGTATATCATATATAGCAGTGCATGCTACGAAAAATGCCTTTCAGTTGAAATACCGAAAATAATAATAACTCGTGGTAAACTGCAACACACGCCTACACATGTCACACACACAGCCTACGACAGAGAGAAAGATGCGTAATCCCATCAAATAGTCAAAGAAATGATAATGCAGGCAACAAATTATAATAACACATGAGAAGCATGGCTATATCATGAATAGAGGACAAGATGACAAGCTAGATAACAAGCTTTAGTGGTGACAAGAAACCGCTAGAGAATGTGAAAAGTGGACTAGGCTACACAACTTCCACTGGTAGGCCTATATAACCACCTGTATAACCACCCATGAATAGCCTGCCTGCTCGCCTACAATAACCGAGTCAGGAGTGTGACACTCAGGCAGGCAAGCAGGCAGAGACACAAGTAATGAATCACTCAATGATGCGACATCCACAAACACCTGCTGTATTAAATAAAAAATATCTTACCGTCACGCCGAACAGGCCAGGAGTCCATTCCAACTTCTAACGTAACTCGTCAATTTAAAACTATGTACATGTGGTGAACTTGCTAATTAGCAAGTATTAATAGATGGTTGAGTCAAAGCTCCCCAACAACTGTGAGAGCAGAAAGCCGCGGTAATCCCATGCGATTTCTGCCATCATCTTAAGCGTCACTTGGGAAAATTCTCTCTCCACATGAGCATTTGATATCAGAGTGAGCAATATGATTGCGCCAAGTGCCACATCCTGAAAGCACTGATTTCCACCGGCATCTTTAATCTGATCATGACAGAAACCTGCTGATCCCACATCCCCACGTTGGCATCTTTAGGTTTCTTCGGGGGTAGCTTGCTAGATTTGACTCCGACCTCGACCTCGACCTTCTCCTTGACCGTGTGAATCAAATGCATTGAACAGGGAGAGCTCCCTCGCCCCTATTGGACAGGTGCACATCTCCCACCCTATTAACATCATTGGATAAAATTAAGACGTCTGTCCCGCCAGTTTTAAAATATATATATTTTTAAACGCCCGCCCAATGCTATTTTTTTCCAGCCCAACCGCCCAATGCTGTTTTTTCCGGCCGAACGTGATCAAAAGAAGCCCAATTGGGCGTGAACCCGCCCAATCTGGCAACACTGGTTAGGTACTGTAGCTAACACTAGCTAGTGTTTTAGCTAGCACTAGCTAACGTTAGCTAGCTATAATTGGGCTTCATTTCCTGAACTTAGCTTTAGCTAAGGGTGCAGCCAGGTTATGGGTTACTGTTTACTTCAGATATTACTCTACATTTCAACTAGCCCTTCTCAGTCCCGTTGTCGCATTCCGCTCGCTCAGACAACAGTCCTTTGCTGGTCCATTCACTTTGCCGTCAAAATAAATCGGTGTCGGCCTAGTTAGGAGAGGCGCTCATATTTACAAGTGGCAGATAAACATGAAACTTCACTTACCTAAGCAAACGGGTCTATTTTAACAAATGCTGGGTTTTGAAGCCTCGGCGCTACCAATAAATAACTTATTTAGACGCGTTCTGTCCGAGTGAAATTATTTTTCCGAGGTAGTCTTCTTTTGTGGTGGTGTCAGTTCTTTGAAGCTTCAACCCAGCATTTGTTAAAATAGACACTTTTCACCTTCAGTGCTCTATTGCCCTATAGTGAAATCCATCCCTAAACAGTTTGACTTATTGGTCCTAAATATCAAGATGTCAAATAGCTCATTGTCAGTGACTGGTTGTCATCGCCCCCATCTGCGCCAGCACCCTAGCAGCCCTAAGCAGCGTCATGGCCCCATTCACCACATCAGAGCTCGTCATTTTAGGTGACCTTAACTGGGACATGCTCAAGACACCTGACAAAGCACTACAGCAGTTTGACTCCCTACATCTCCATCAAATCGCATCCCTTCCTACTAGTATGACCCCAAAAACTAGGAAAAGGCCACATTGAATGATGTTATTCTCACAAACACCCCCTTTATGTATCAGTCTGGTGTGTTCTGCGATGATATTAGCGACCACTGCCCACATTGCCTGTGTTCAAACTACCTGTTCTGTTAAACTGCCTGTCCTGATCAGCCGTAAACGTTTGCTAAAAAACTTCAATACTCAAGTCTTTTTACATGACCTGGCCCATGGGAAATGGGGATTAGCCTGATCCCCTCTGTAAATGACCCCAGAGACTCAATAAAACATGGTTGCAGATTTGTGAAACGTTTAACCTATTTGTGAAAACTGGAAAAAAGCAATTTCACTCTCCCCCCCCCTCAAAAAACACATCACTTAAACCAGTGAAATCTGGACCAGATTATCAAGTAGACAACACACACACACACACAGACACAACTCATTAAAACACCGATTCAGATTTGTGAATACACAAATAGAATAAGGGTTTCTCAAATCTGAAACCACCACCTCTGTGAACTACATGATAATCTAGTCCAGATTTCACAGGTCTATGTAATATGTTTTTTTTTATCTGGACCTGGTCTAATGTGGTCTAGATGATTGTTTGTTTTTTTCAGTTTTCACAAATAGGAAAACGGTTTCACAAATGTGAATCCGTCCAGATTTGACAGGTCTAAATGTTGTAGTTTTTGATCTGAGCTCGGTCTAATGTGGACTCGATGGGGGGAAAAGAGTGGAATTAACATTTAGACTACTGTTTTCCCAAATAGAATAAGATTTCACAAATCTGAATCTGTATTTTAATGAGTATCTGGAGTCTACTTGATAATATAGTCCAGATTTGACAGGTCTAAATGGTGTGGTTTTTCATCTGGACCTGATCTAATGTGGCATTATGCCATTTTTAAAGTCTGTCCCATTTTGGTTCACATAATTGGTCATAGTGTTCACCTATTCAACGATGTATGCCCAAAAAAATTACAAAATTCTACTTTTGTTGTAATCTTATATCAAAGTATATAATTTCTTACTTCCTGAAAAACGGTAGGTCACGTGCAATGACGACAACAGGTTCAGTGCGACTTTATGTAAGGTGGACTGGAAACAGCGGGTCAGAAGCTAATTTCATCGTGCTGTGAATCGGTCCCCAAATTCAGCCTTGTGTTTGACCGTGAATGTCAAAGGCCCGGCTTTCAGCACCATGGACAGCGCACGCATACTCTATAGGCCTCGATACAGGTTCAATCATTCCATGAAGTTGTCTACAATAACAAAAGTTTAAGTAGCCTATTGTGTTTAAGTCACAGTCCCAACAGCCATCTCTAGCAAGCCTATCACTATATCCTCTAGCATCGACATGACCCGACATGACACTGTAATGTTCTATGTTAATGCTACACATTGGGCATAGCTAACCGAGTGGAATCCTGTTCTGGAAAGGCAGCTGGTGTAGGAAAAATTACTCGATCGTGTCTTTTTTTTGTGGGAGAAAAAAAAAACGCCTCCACATGTCATGACGGCCGTGCGCGCAATGCAATTAAAATAGCTTTTCATCTGACACGGCCCTGGAGACGTCTCATTTTAATATCCCGCCTTTGTGAGTGTGCTAAACACACGCCTTTGTGTGCGCTCACGGATTCATTAAACGCCGTCTGGGGCGGTCATCCGTGTCCATTAGGAAACTAGATGAATGAGGCGGCTCACACAATGGACCGCGAGGCTCGGGACTGCGAGCCTTCTTCTACAGAATAGAACTATCTAAGTCTTGTCAAGAGGAGGGACAGAGAGGAGAGAGGAGGAGAGGTGAGAAACCATTCTAGTCCCAGATTCTATGGTATAACGCCAAGGCTACCATATTCTAGGTAACACCATCATGTCAGCTCTTGTGTAAACCGTTACATATTGTATAGTAGGTTAAGCAGAGCACACCACGTGACTCCAATAGATGTTTCACCCCATTTTGCTAGAGATAAGAGGTTGTGAACTCCTCCTCTTAACCAATCATTAATGTACCTCTGCTCACCTCTGACCAACCAGAGAAGCATTACCTGGAATGCCCCTTTTGCTGTTGTTGTCATGAGGCCTGTGTGTGTGTGCGTGTGCATGTGTGTGTGTAAGTGTGTGTGTGGGGGTTTTCTCAGTAATTTTCTTCCTATTACAGTAAATGTGATTCTCTGTGTTGTTTATGGTGGAGTTAGTTCCTGAGGGGATCACACCCCAGGAGGTAGAGCAGGTCATCCAATGATTGTAAGGTCGGCGGTTCGAATCTCAGCTCCTGTTCACATGTCGAAGTGTCCCAAATTGCTCCCTAGCACCTTGCATGGCAGCTGATGCCATTGGTGTGTGAATGTGTGTGAGTGTGTGATTGGGTGAATGAGAGGCCATTGTAAAGCGCTTTGGATAAAAGTGCAGTCCATTTACCATCCTCTCTCTGTCCTCCGACCTGGCCTCATGCCTGCTCTCTATGTCCAAACTGAGCCTGGTGTCCTCTCATCCCTCTCTCCTCTCCTCTATCATCCCTCTCTCCTCTCCTCTCTCATCCCTCTCTCCTCTCCTCTATCATCCCTCTCTCCTCTCCTCTCTCATCCCTCTCTCCTCTCTCTCATCCCTCTCTCCTCTCTCATCCCTCTCTCCTCTCCTCTCTCATCCCTCTCTCCTCTCCTCTATCATCCCTCTCTCCTCTCCTCTCCTCTCTCCTCTCCTCTCCAGAGCATCCTGGAGTTGAACCCCCGGGTGAAGACCCATGCTGAGATCTACTCCACCACCACCAAGAAGAAGGACAAGAAACACTGGAAGAGGAACCCAGAGAAGAGCTGTGACGTGAGTCTCTGTCTCTAGTGTCTCTGTTTCTACTGTCTTTGTCTCTACTGTCCCTGTTTCTACTGCCCCGGTCTCTACTGTCTTTGTCTCTACTGTCTCTGTCTCTACTGTCCCTGTCTCTACTGTCTCTGTCTCTACTGTCCCTGTCTCTACTGTCTCTGTCTCTACTGTCCCTGTCTCTACACTGACATGCTGGCGTATGCACTGTCCAAGACTATTATTGTAGCTCTATATTGTAGCCTTTTCCACTGTCAATGTAAATCTTACTGGACCAAACAGTCCACACAGACTCAGTATCCTCTCTCTCTCTCTCTCTCTCTCTCTCTCTCTCTCTCTCTCTTCCCACTCTCTTCCTCCCACCTCCGTCCTCCCTCCATCCCTCCACCAGAGCTGTGTGAAGCTGGAGAACAACTTTGATGACATCAAGCACACCACGCTGAGTGAGCGAGGGGCACTGAGGGAGGCGCTGAGGTGAGAGGGCGCTCTGCTCTGGTAGCAGGGCGGCTGAGTCAAGATATCATCTGAACGAGAGGAGATGTGTGTGTGTGTCTGTGTGTGTGTGGGGGGGGGGGGGTGCTTTATCAGCTCCTCTCAGGGCTGTTTTCAGCACTCTGACATGTTTCACAATGAAACGTGTTTTATAAATAAAATGCATTATTATTATCAAAAGGGGCAAGACTGTGAACTTTCGTCTGGTGGACTCTGGTGTCTGGCGTCTACTGTGTCAGCAGAAATTGGGTTCGTCCTGGGGTCATCCCGGGGTCGCGCACACATCTGGCCTATGATCCCACGGATAGTGAACTGACTACAGTCATGTACAGTACAGTAGCATGGCTGGTTGTATATACAATACACACATGGCCAGGCTCCAAATACTATTTGAAACACTTTTTTATGCCTGAGTTTTCTTGTATTCCACAATGGAACCAATGGACTTTTAATAAATATACAAACCCCACCAACCTGACACACCACAAAGACTTAAGCAAAGTGATTCTGGTGCAATAGTATAGAGTCCCTAGGACTACAGATGGAATGTAGCTTTGAGCTAAATCTGGTGTACCCATTTTAATGTTCCTGAACATTTTATGTACGTGCACATTGTCCTGTCCAAATAAACAAAAAAATAAAATAAATAAAAATACAACAGTCAGATACAGTCTACAGTACTTAATATAGAATCCTCTGAAAAAAGGTTCCATTCTGACCTACAATAAAAGGGTTCTACAGTATATGAAACCTGTTGAAGAGTAGGCTACCGACCTATTGACCTCAAGGTGATGGCTTATTATGTGAAGTCCCTACCACGGCTTATAGAACCTCACCACCAGGTTTGATTGTTATCCGTGGCTCATGAATCTAATATGTTATTGCTTAAACTACCATCACATGAGCCAATCAGTCACAGCCTCTCTTAAAATGCTTCTCCCAATTCTCTCTCCCAAATGTGTGTGTGCTCCAATGTGCTCTCTCTGTCAGAGCGGTGCCACTTGATTTAGACCTCTGTTCGTGCTCACAGCTCAAAGGTCAACTCCTCAGTGTGAACTCACTGAATAAATGTCTAATTAACATCTTATTAAATATCCTACTTTAAGAATTACCTATACACTCAAACAGTTGATACATGGATACATTCTCCAATCATTGCATTGTCATTACTGTCTCACACGTATACATGGTCACATAATTGATCTTGACTAAGAAAAGATACATGACTTACAAATGTCTACTTCTACTTTAAGTGATTACATTTCCAATAAGTGATATTCACTCTAAACAGTGTTACTTGCTCGATGACTACCTTTCCGGCCTGTCCCAGGTGCTTGGGCCGGATCTGCCACCGTAGGCCTCTCGTCTCTCATGTCAGACTCTTGGGCCTAATTTGCCGGCCCTTGGTGCACTTGACAGTCCACCTCGTTCCTGACTGGTGGTCGGGATCACTACAAAACCTTTTTACAGTTTTTCTATTGTTACAAATGGTTCTAAAGAACATCATCAACAACATTGGGGGGAGGGAGGGGGGGGTAGACTCTAGAGGGCAAACAAACCTTGTGGTGATGCTGTATATTTTTTGCATGCACACACACACACACACACACACACACACACACACACACACACACACACACACACACACACACACACACACACACACACACACAGCTGGCAGATGCCCTCTGAGGGCCTCCAGTCTTCTGCTCTGACAGTTCTGACAGTCACCATGACATTCCTTAAACTTACCATAATATCTCACACTCCCTGGGCACTACTCTCTGTGTGTGTGTGTGTTTGTTTCTGTCTGCCTGCCTGCCTGCCTGCCTGCCTGCCTGTCTGTCTGTCTGTCTGTCTGTCTGTCTGTCTGTCTGTCTGTCTGTCTGTCTGTCTATCTCTTGGTCTGTATCCAATAAAGTTGTAGTTAGCAGCCATGCAGTCCTCATTGCTAAAGGCTAAACTAGCATCAGATACATATACAATAAAAGGTTTTCAAAATGCACTTGTGTGTGTGTGTGTGTGTGTTATGGCTCAAGGGGAGTGGTTTGAGGTAATCTCTG
>NC_140245.1:4552785-4555285 GCF_949987555.1 Borostomias antarcticus
CAATCCTCTTGGGCTGACCTGTGGGATGGTGTGCCCCACCTCTGAGCTGTGTGTCGGGGGCTGCAACCTCTATGCCTCAGAAGAGGGGCCCATCAACATAGGGGGTCTGCAGCAGTTCGCCACAGAGGTGTGTGTGTGTGTGTGTGTGTGTGTGTGTGTGTGTGTGTGTGTGTGTGTGTCAGTCTGACAGCTCCTCTCCTTCTGCAAAGGAAAGGTCATGGTTGTTTATCACACTGATGATTAGGATACCCCCTTCTGAGAGGCCCATCACTATCCACACACACACACATACACACACACACACACACACACACACACACACACACACACACACACACACTACCACCATGGCGAGGTGAACCACAGTGCTGGATGGACTGCAATCACCTCCATTTGAGCCTGTCACATCCTCTCATGTCAAATGTCGCATGTTAATGTGCTGCTTTCAGACACACACACACACACACACACACACACAAACACACACACACACACACAAACACACACAAACACACACACACACACACACACACAAACAAACACACACACAAACACATACCTGTACATAAACACTCAAACATATACATATACACCCACACACACACATACACGCATACACACGTCCACACACAGACACACAAACATGTACACACATACACACCACTCTGGGTACTGACCTTTGGCAGATGTGACGGGCATAAATGTCAGGTCCATATTATCCTCTCCCTGTCTGTCTCCCTCTGTTCTTCTCTTCATCTCCATACTGGCCTTCACTATTTAGACTATATCCCCATCTCTAGATCCTGCCCTGACAGAAGTCTGTCTGTCTGTGTGTGTTCCCCCCAGGTGTTCAGTAAGATGGGCATCCCTCAGGTGAGGAACCCAGACCTGCCCCCCGCCGACCAGATGCCCGAGAGCTTCCACTCCAGGATCGCTCTGATTGGCTGCGGCCCAGCCAGCGTGAGCTGCGCTTCCTTCCTGGCCCGCCTGGGTTACGACAACATCACTGTGTTCGAGAAGCAGAAGTACATTGGTGGACTCAGGTACAGAGCCTTCTAGAACCTTCTAGATAAACCAGAGGACTTAGCTACAGAGCCTTCTAGAACCTTCTGGATAAACCAGAGGACTCAGGTACAGAGCCGTCTAGAACCTTCTAGATAAACCAGAGGACTTAGGTACAGAGCCTTCTAGAACCTTCTAGATAAACCAGAGGACTCAGGTACAGAACCTTCTAGATAAACCAGAGGACATAGGTACAGAGCCTTCTAGAACCTTCTATAAACCAGGGGACTCAAGGAAAGAGCCTTCTAGAACCTTCTCCAGAGGACTCTGGTACAAACCTTCTAGATGAACCTCAGGACTCAGGTAGAGAACCTTCTAGATGAACCTCAGGACTCAAGGAGAGAACCTTCTGAAACAGAGGTTTATTTATGATTGACAGTCTAGCTGGTGTCACTGCATCGCTCGTCAGTATCGCTTCCACCCTCACTTGCCCCACACATGTTTGTTTGTAAGTCCTCTGACTTACAAACAAACATGACCACCACCCATAAACACAGCTTAAGCCAGCTACAGCTGAGGAGTGTGTTTAATCAATTCGGCCTGGATACAACAGAATAACAATGAACAGTGACTAGACTGTTAGCACACAAAGATGCAATGAACGGCAGAGAGCAGAGACAGACCACAGGATAGTACTAGAAGTAGAAATCACTGTAATAGAAGTGAACTCCTATCAGTCCATCCATCACCCCTGATCCAGAGAAGCCCCAGATTGTTTTGGTTGGGACCTGCTCACCACAGACCAGAACTTAGCTGATCTTAGCCTCTGCAACGTCTAGACCATCTATCCTCAAAGTCCGGACTCCGGTCCGGATCCAGACCGAACCACAACTGACTCTGGACTCAATCCGCAAATTACACTTTTCATAGTATTATTTCCAAAACATCGCCGCAACGCAACCAATCAAAACTCTCCACTGCAAGCAGCAGTTCTGTCCTCTGCTTTGAGGGGTTGGCGTTGACAGTGCTGCCAGATTGGCAGGTTTTCTGCCCATGTGGGTGACCTTTGATCACATTGGGCAGTTGAGAAATTGTCGATCCGTTCGTCTGCAGTAAGCTAGCTAGTGGGTAGACCTTTGGATTATTGGGGGACAAATTTGTGTTTGAGTACCCCTGACCCACACAGATTGGCTGGATGATTTATTTACTGATCTGAAAGTCACACACACTTTATAACTCTCCCACTTCTTTCTTTCTTTCTTTCTTTCTTTCTTTCTTTCTTTCTTTCTTTCTTTCTTTCTTTCTTTCTTTCTTTCTTTCTTTCTTCCTTCCTTTCTTTCTTTCTTTCTTTGTTCCTTTCTTTCTTTGTTCCTTTCTTTCTTTCTTTTTCTTCATTCCTTCCTTCCTTCCTGTCTTTCTTTCTTCCTTCCTTCCTTTCTTTCTTCCTTTCTCCCTTCCTTCCTTCTTTCTTCTTTCTTTCTTTCTTTCTTTCTTTCTT
>NC_140245.1:4560285-4570285 GCF_949987555.1 Borostomias antarcticus
TACATCATCAGCGCCTTCGGGTCCATGCTCAGCGACCCCCAAGGTGAGGGCTCGGGGTCAAGGGTCAGCGCCTGAAGGGGGGGACATGTATTACAGATCCGAGCAGAGGTGTTGGAGGAGGTTGGGGGAGGTGTCTGGGGAGGGGGGGGCGGGGTGAGGAAGGGCAGGGGGTGAGGCGAGGGAGGTAAAATCTGATTGGATGGCCGGGGTATCAGTGCAGATGATCAGGTCAGGGGCTTTACTGCAGAGGGGCCCATCGCCATGGCGAATATGAGGCGCGCTATCAGTATTCAGTGTCACTCGTAAAGATAATTGTAGAATGGGAATGTGTTTGTTTCTTAACCTCACACACACTCACACACACACACACACACACATACACACACACACACACACACACACACACACACACACACACACACACACACACACACACACACATACTGCTCATGGGTTTCTATTATCTACTGTTACCATCTACTCTTTAAGAGCAGTACATTCTCTGGGGACAGTTGGGAAACACATGCACTGTCCTCACATGCTCATGATAGCTCTATGACATCCGCGTCACACACTTGGACAATCACCAGCACGTGTGTTAATAGTCTTGGTGTTGTTGTTATTGTAATCTATAATCTAGTTGTCATATATCTATAATCTAGGATTTATATCTATATTTATTTTTTGAATGTGTTGTATAACTGTATACATATGGATAACATTGGACTGGTCTACTGTACTGTCTATCCTACATACTGTATATGTTCTAGTAGTTCTATATCTATAATCTATAATTGGTCATCTATAATCAATACTCTGTCTATATCTGCAGTCCAGGAGGCCATGGCTCCTGTGAAGCTGAGCCGCTGGGGAACTCCAGAGGTGAACACAGAGACCATGCAGACCAGCGAGCCCTGGGTGTTTGCCGGAGGAGACATCGCCGGCCTGGCCAACACCACCGTGGAGTCGGTCAACGACGGCAAGCAGGCGTCCTGGCACATCCACAAGTACCTGCAGGTGGGATACACCACACAATGCATCGTCCATATTTGTCATGATATAAGTCATGATATAAGTCATGTAAGTGTACAGTGAAATGCTTAGCTGTGCCCAACGTGGGGCTCGATGATGATGATTATGATGAAGAAGAAGAAGAAGATGATGATGATGATGATGATGACAGGCTGATAGAGAGACAGACAGATAGCAAAATTTCTGTCTGGAATTGCAGAACCAGATCTGGAAAGATGTCCTTATACGATTGATTTGACAACCAAGTTTATGCTGAAGATGATGAAAATTATTATAAAGACAGTGATCACAATGATGATGATGATTATGATGATGATGATGATGATGATGAAGAAGATTATCACAATGATGATGATGATGAAGATAATCACAATGATGATGATGAGGATGAGGATGATGATCACAATAACGATGATGATGAAGACGATGATGATGATGATCACAATGATGATGATGATGATCATGATCACAATGATGATGATGATGATGATCACAATAACGATGATGATGATGATGTTCCTGCTGCTGCTCATGATGAAGGCCATACCTCTCCTATCTCTTCTCCCCCCAGGCCCTGCATGGCCAGACGGTGGACAGCACTCCCAAGCTGCCTCTCTTCAACTGCGCCATCGACCTGGTGGACATCAGCGTGGAAATGTGCGGCATCCGCTTCCCCAACCCCTTCGGTCTGGCCTCGGCTCCGCCCACCACCTCCACCGCCATGATCCGACGAGCCTTTGAGCAGGGGTGGGGCTTCGCCCTCACCAAGACCTTCGGACTGGACAAGGTAGAGTAGGAGAAGGGAGGAGAGGAGAGGAGAGAGAAGGAGAGGAGAGAAGGAGAGAGGAGAGGAGAGGAGAGGAGAGAGAAGGACAGATAAGGAGAGAGGAGAGGAGAGAAGGAGAGGAGAGAGAAGGAGAGAGGAGAGGAGAGAGAAGGACAGATAAGGAGAGAGGAGAGGAGAGAGAATGAGAGACAAGGAGAGAGGAGGGGAGAGAAGGAGAGGAGAGAGAAGGAGAGGAGAGAAGGAGAGAGGAGAGGAGAGAGAAGTACAGATAAGGAGAGAGGAGAGAAGGAGAGGAGAGAGAAGGAGAGAGAAGAGGAGAGAGAAGGACAGATAAGGAGAGAGGAGAGGAGAGAGGAGGAGAGAGAAGGAGAGAGGAGAGGAGACAGAAGGGTCTGTAGGAAGTAATCAGCAGCATCTGTTGTTTGTTGTCAGCTCACACAGTCAGGCCATGATCAACCCTGCAGCTGTAATGAAGAGAACGCATCAGATCAGAAAAGAAAGAAAGAAAGAAAGAAAGAAAGAAAGAAAGAAAGAAAGAAAGAAAGAAAGAAAGAAAGAAAGAAAGAAAGAAAGAAAGAAAGAAAGAAAGAAAGAAAGAAAGAACGAAAGAAAGAACGAAAGAAAAACAAGACCACACTTGTTAATGTAAAAGGTGTCGCTATAGCAACAGTTAAAAATTAGTTTTGAAAGTAATTTCAGCAAATGTTGAGGTTTAAAGTGCCTGTTTGTGTGAATCTATTTGAGTGAATCTGTTTCTGTGTGTCTGTGTAAGTGTACTGTAATGAAGTGCAGAAATTGAAATTAACTGGAACTTGGCGTGAGTGTTTGATGGTGTGTTTGTTCTTGCAGTGTGTGTGTGTGTGTGTGTGTGTGTGTGTGTGTGTGTGTGTCCGGTTATTGCTCTGAGTCTCTGTCCACTCTGTAGTATAAAGAAAGTGAATGAAATGAAAATCTCAATGTCAACATGCTGCTCTCTTCTGTACACATACAGTGTACATGTACACTGGCGGGCCTTGCACACACACACACACACACACACACAGGTTTGTTGTCTCATTATCTCTCTATATTAATGAACAGCCTTGCATATTGTATGTAAGTCTTATAATGACCCGCCACATAGAGCTGATTGATTATTGATTGATCGGTTATCCACTGACAGACTTATCAGACCAGATGTGTGTGTGTGTGTGTGCACGCACGGAGTGGGTATGTGTGTATGCGCCTGCGTGTGTGTGTGTGCGCGTGTGTGTGTGTGTGCGTGTGTGTGTGTGCGTGCATGTGTGTGTGTGTGTGTGCGTGTGTGTGTGTGTGTGTGTGTGTGTATGCATGGCTGATCTATGCTTGCATGACTGATGGAGCACAGACGGCTCTGAAGAGAGGCCCCCTCAGGGCCCAATTAGCCTTCTAACTGATGTACTGTACCACCGTGTGTGTGTTTGTATGTGTGTGTGCGTGCGCGTGCGTGTGTGTGTGTGTGTTTATTTTGCAGTGGGGCCATTCTTCCTTCCCCACTCCACAGGAACAGAGAGAGACAGACAGACCACTTTGTATAATTATACAGAAGGAATGTGTAACAAAGTAGATATTAATGTCAGGCGATTGACGAGGTTTATCTGTGAGTGCGTGTGAACATGTGTCTGCCTGTCATACTAGTCAAGGCTCAAGTCACAGCAAACACGTGTGTATAGACAGAACACAACAGCCAACCAGCAACAAGACAATAGGAGATACACAAAGACGGTACATACAAGGCATTAGAAACAGAATGGAACAAACGGGACAGTTTTGGGAGGGGGGGGGGGCGTCAGAATATAACAAGACAAAGATTCAGCTTCAAGTTAAAGTTTGATCAAGGCCAGATGTAATAAAGCTCCAGTGACCGTCAGGTCTCATGGCCGTGGGGGGACAGGGCCGCCTGTTCCACTGAACACAAGTCCAGGATGTCTTTGAGCCAGTTCTCTATGTTCAAGCAGTTTGTCTTAAGTTGCTTCCAGTTCATTAAAATGATCCGTTTGCCTGCTAGGAATGCCGATGCTATAATGTGCACAGTTATGGGTTGCACGTCTGGCATATTTACACCTAGTATGCATTTTACAGGACAATGTTGGATTTCTACATTGAGAGTGTGACAAATCTTCAACGATGTCTGACCAAAATTGCTTTGCAGAAGGGCAACTCTGTAATAGGTGCATCAGAGTGCCCTCTACTCCACAACCATACGAGCACAATTATAATATATGGTCCATTTTATTCAATTTACAGCATGTGATATAGACCCTGTGTATTATCTTGTAAAATTGTATATCTGACAGAGTTTGACAATTTGGTACAGTTTTTGGGCGCTGCATCCCATTGTTTTGGCGTTATGGTTATACCCATGTCACGTCGACGTTGTGCTTACGTTTTAAAGGTTTTACTGTCTCCAGTGAACAAGGAGTTGTTCCATAGTGGACATGATGGAAAGGAGTTTCCACTAAAAGCCAAACGTTTCTGGAGTATTCTCACTAATTCACAGGAATATTGTAACAGCGGATCTTTCCATTCTGGAAATGATTTTCAGATTGTACCATACGTTTCCTCACTGACGAAACAGTGCAGGTGCTCATCCAGGCCCTTGTCATCTCCCACCTGGACTACTGCAACTCCCTCCTTGCTGGGGCCCCGGTGTCAGCCATTAAACCTCTGGAACTTGTCCAGAAAGCTACTGCTCGCCTGGTATTCAACCACCCCAAGTTCTCCCACACAACTTCCCTTCTCCGTTCTCTACACTGGCTCCCTGTAGCTGCTCGCATCCAGTTTAAAACTCTGGTACTAGCCTACAGCGCAGTGAAAGAACAGCTTCCTCCTACCTCCAGGCCATGGTCAAACCCTACACCCCCTCCCGACCACTACGCTCTGCTACCTCAGGGCAAAAGGTTGCCTAATCACTCCAAAGCTCCTGTGGTCTATCGACACGGTCACAGCTCTTCTCAGCCCTGACCCCGCAATGGTGGAATCAACTGCCCACTCAGGACAGCAAAGTCACTGTCCATCTTCCACCGCAGGCTCAGAACTCATCTTTTCAAGAAGTACTACCACAATCCTCCCTCTGACGCACTTATTGTATTTTAGTCTGATATTCTTGCACTTTGCCTTCAGCACTAGATTATGCTCTTAGTCACTTGTTTTAGAAAGGAGATGCACTTGTGAGTTCTGGCAAGTAGTAGTACATTGGCTTTTCTCTTGTTAAATGCAATTATTGTAAGTTGCTTTGGATAAAAGTGTCAGCTAATTGACTGTACTGTAATGTAATGTAATGTAATGTAATGTAATGTAATGTTTGGAAGGGATAACTCCTTGTTATAGTCTTCTAAGATTCACTCCTCAAGCCATTCCCAGCTGCCGGTCAGTCTCACACCATTCTAGGCCTGTTGCAGGGGGTATCTTAGGTTATAGGCTATGTAGTACTGTACTATAGTACTATGTAGTACATTGTACTATGTAGTACTATGTACTGTAGTACTGGTGAATATCTGGTCCTGGTCCTGTCTATTTCCTGGTGTCTTTCCTCAAGGTCTTGAGCAGGACTGGTGTGTTTGATTCTACCAGAAAACTGTCCAAATGCATCAATCAGCTTTAGTATTGGTGGGATGGAGTGACTTCGGTTTGCTAATGTTAATAGGATGTTGTCCGCAAACAGATTGGCTTTAAATTCATCACCAATATTAATACCAGGTATATCTTTTTGAACTTGTATGGCGCAGGCAAGTGGCTTGAGGGCCGGTATGAAAATATGATGATACGGGGCTGCCTTGTCGGTTAGACCGATGGAGATAGAATGAGTCAGACCTGATACCGTTGGTTCTGACTGATGCTACTGGCTAATGGTGAAGTGCCTTTACCCAGGTCATAAAAAACAGACCAACCCTGTATTTGGGAAGTGCATAGAGCAAATATTTCTCCTCTGTTGAAGACCTTCTCAGCATCCAATAATACAGCTACTGCTGGATGCTGATGAACCTCCACCCTTGACATAACATGTACAGTAGTAGCCTCCTCATGTTGTTTGAGGCTAAACAACCTTGTATGAAACCTGTTTGATCAGTCCGTATCAAAGAAGTTAGAACCTTTTCCATTTGCCTTGCAAGGGTCTTTGCAAACAACTTGTAATCATTATTTAAAATACTCCAAGGCCTCAAGTTATTCATTTCCAAGTGGTTCTTGCCTGGTTTGAGAATTAATGAAACAGTGGTTTGGCGCATTGTTAATGGCATGGATTGACAACTTAATTCTATCATTAAACAATAGCAGCAGAAGTGGTGTGAGGGTATCTTGGAAGCATTTATAGAGCTCAATTGTAAAGATGTCATGTCTTGGGGTTTTACCAGTTGAGAGGATTATTGATATAATTTCATTTTCTAGGATAGGTGCCTCTAATGATTCTCTTTCTTCTTCACAGAGGAATGGTGAATGTATATCTCTAAAGAAGTCTTCCATTTCCTTCTCCCCAGTGGAACATTGTGATTTATACAACGTGCTTATTGCACTGTTATGTAAATGCTTGATTGATTTGAACTTGCCCACAAACCAGAGACCCATCTGCATCCTTTATGCTAGAAATTGACTGGCGATTCTTTTGTTGTTTCAGCCTTAGGGCAAGCATTTTCACAGATTTATCATCAGAGCAAACTCATTTTCCTCATGTTCTGTAGAATTGTTTCTATTTTTTTGTGTTTTTTTATTTTATTTTTTATTTTTTTACCAACATTGTGTTATTTTGTAATTGTCAGGATCCAGCATATGTCTCGTTTCTATGGTCACAAGTTCAGTGATCAAGCTGTTTCCTTGGCATTTTTTCTTTTTTCTGGGCTGATGAGTATGTTATAATCCAGCCCCTGCAAATTGCTTTAAACTCTTCCCATACTGTCTGTTCTGACTGGGCTGATTTGAGATTAACATCAATGTACTCCTGTATTTCCCCTACCATAGACACAAATTCCTTATCTTTCAATAGGGAATTATTACATTTCCATTGTTTAGTTTTGTTGACAAGTACAGCAAGAGAAAGATACAGACATACAGCACAGATGAGGGAGCCGGCTCTGAAATAATGATGTTATGAATTTTACAGTCAATTACATTACCAACCATGGACTGTGAGAGAAGTAGATAATCAATCCTGGAATATGAGTTGTGGGCATGAGAATAAAAAGTGTATTCATGTGAGTCAGGATTAACATACCATATATCAGACAGTGCAAGTGAGTGTTCAGTAATTCTTTGAGAGTACCGTAAATCCTCTAATAGTTGCCGGGGCCTTTATTTACTGAGCTGCAGCGAGCCCCAGGCCTTTATTGGAGGCAGGCCTATATTAGAGGCAGGTCTTTATTTCTTAAAATTAAACTCTCATGAACATAATCCCTCAATTTCAGGACTTTTATTGCAAAAACATTGCACAAACCAAAAAATATGCCCTGTGTCATCCAACAAAACAAATCAAAGAAGCCTACCAGTATGTCAACAGCCAGTTTACCTATTAACTATATATATATATATATATATATAGCTCCAAGCTAACTTTCTTCCGCCCACCACCAGCTAGGCGTGCTCTTTTCTTGTCAGCTAAACGCAGTTCATCCTTCTGCTTTCTCCAGTATCTGATTCTCTTCAGGTCGATGTCAAAGTGCTTTGCAGCTCGCTCTCCCGAATGTTCTGCAGCATACTGCAAAGCTCTCTCTTCAAATTTCACGTCAAACTTTCAGCTGCTCGGCGCCATGGTGTTACCACCTCAAACAACGTGCCTAGCAACCCAAACTACCGTAAAGCCCAGAGCTTTTTTCCCCTCACTTCTTGACCCGGCCTGTATAGGGAGCCGGCCTGTATTTGTCCGTGTTGACCGTGCCCCCGGCCATTATAAGATCCCTGCTGACTCTGAACACACACACACACAAACACACACACAATTATCGCGATCCCTGCTGACTCTGAAGCATCATTCATCCCAGCCGTGGTCCCATGCTGAGTCTTTCACTATCGATCTCATCAGAATCCATCCTGGTCTGTGTATAATCCTAACCGTCTACTCTCTCCTGTGTGTGTGTGTGTGTGTGTGTGTGTGTGTGTGTGTGTGTGTGTGTGTGTGTGTGTGTGTGTGTGTGTGTGTGTGTGTGTGTGTGTGTGTGTGTGCGTGTATGTGTGTGTGTGTGTGTGTCCAGGACCTGGTGACTAATGTGTCCCCCCGTATTGTGCGAGGGACCACGTCAGGCCATGTGTTCGGACCCGGTCAGGGCTCCTTCCTCAACATCGAGCTGATCAGCGAGAAGACAGCCGCCTACTGGTGTGAGAGTGTGGCTGAGCTAAAGGCTGACTTCCCTCAGAATGTGAGTACACTCCAGCGTGTGTGTGTGTACGTGTATGTGTGTACTGTGTGTGTGTGTGTCTGTGTATGTGTTTGTCTGTGTGTGTGTATCTGTGTATATGCGTGTGTGTGTATGTGTGTGTGTGTGTGTGTATCTGTGTGTGTGTGTGTGTGTGTGTGTGTGTGTGAAGGACAAGTGGAAGACACAGGTAAGATAAGGGAGATAAAGAAAGGAGACTCTCAAGCATATGGGCCTCTTTTCCTCTCCCTCCCCCCACACCCCCCCCCCCTCCCCTCTGCCCCCTCCCCCACCGCACACACACACCCTCTCTGTTCCCCATCCTCCCCCCACACCTCCTCCCCTCCCTCTCTCACCCCTCCCCTCCCCCTCTTTTTAATACCTCCATATCAGTGGTGATTGACAGTTGCCGTGGCAGCGTCTCCCCCGGAGACAGGGTGTAGAGAGCAGCTCTTACCCTCTCTGCTCCATTATTAAAGAGAACACAGAGGATTCCCATGCTGCAAACACGCACACACACACACACACATGCTCGCACACACACACACACACACATGCTCGCACACACACACACACATGCTCGCACACACACACACACACACACACACACATACGCACACACACACACATGCACACGCACACACACACACACACACACACACATGCTCGCACACACACACACACATGCTCGCACACACACACACATACGCACACACACACACACATGCACACGCACACACACGCACATGCACGCACAAACACACACACACACACACGGAGGACAACCACAGCCTTGTTGGTTGTTGGTTATTAATGAGCTGTCAGGTGTGTGTGTGTGTGTGTCTTTAGGCAGGGGGCTAATCCGCAGCATCAAACACACAGTTAGTCCTCTCACAGACAGACACTCAGAGTAGACTTAGCGTTACAGAACACACGGTCCCCTAGAGCCCAGGGGACACAGCGCCGGAGGGACGCAGAGCCCTAGAGCCCAGGGGACACAGCGCCGGAGGGACGCAGAGCCCTAGAGCCCAGGGGACACAGCGCAGGAGGGACGCAGGGCCCTAGAGCCCAGGGGACACAGCGCCGGAGGGACGCAGGGCCCTAGAGCCCAGGGGACACAGCGCAGGAGGGACGCAGGGCCCTAGAGCCCAGGGGACACAGCGCCGGAGGGACGCAGGGCCCTAGAGCCCAGGGGACACAGCGCCGGAGGGACGCAGGGCCCTAGAGCCCAGGGGACACAGCGCAGGGGGGACGCAGAGCCCTAGAGCCCAGGGGACACAGCGCCGGAGGGACGCAGGGCCCTAGAGCCCAGGGGACACAGCGCCGGAGGGACGCAGGGCCCTAGAGCCCAGGGGACACAGCGCAGGGGGGACGCAGAGCCCTAGAGCCCAGGGGACACAGCGCAGGGATTTGAGCATTTTCCTAATTTCTGCTCAGAGGAGTGTCTCACAGGGGACCGTCTCCTCGTGCGTTTCTGGGTTTGTGTCTCTCGTATTTAAGGTGTCCCTCTGTAGCTCTGTCCCTCTGTGGGCTGGCACATGATTGGCTCTGTCCCTCTGTGGACTAGCGCATGATTGGCTCTGTCCCTTTGTGGGCTAGCACGTGATTGGCTCTCACGGACGACCTCGTTGTCGTTTGTTAAAACGGATGAAGGATGGATGGATGATTCCGTCCCACGGAGCCGTAGATCAAACCCACTGAAGGACGTGTGTTTTGTCCAACATGTCCGACGTCTCATGTTCTTTCCTGGATTGTTATTTGCACTCAATAAAATAGGAAACTATAACCCCCCCCCCCCTCTCTCCTCCACCTCTCTGTCGCA